>NC_057806.1:67888078-68087097 GCF_018294505.1 Triticum aestivum
AATCATTATCTTATCTGGAAGATTAACTCCCACTTGATTCAAGCGATTGTAGTACCCAGACAATCTGAGCACATGCTCACTAGTTGAGCGATTCTCCTCCATCTTTTAGCTATAGAACTTGTTGGAGACTTCATATCTCTCAACTCGGGTATTTGCTTGAAATATTAACTTCAACTCCAGGAACATCTCATATGGTCCATGACGTTCAAAACGTCTTTGAAGTCCCGATTCTAAGTTGTTTAAGCATGGTGCACTAAACTATTAAGTAGTCATCATATTGAGCCAGTCAAACGTTCATAACGTCTGCATCTGCTCCTGCAATAGGTCTGTCACCTAGCGGTGCATCAAGGACATAATTCTTCTGTGCAGCAATGAGGATAAACCTCAGATCACGGATCCAATCCGCATCATTGCTACTAAAAATTTTCAACACAATTTTTCTCTAGGAACATATCAAAATAAACACAGGGAAGCAACAACGCGAGCTATTTGCAAAATACTACCAGGACTAAGTTCATGATAAATTTAAGTTCAATTAATCATATTATTTAAGAACTCCCACTTAGACAGACATCCCTCTAATCCTCTAAGTGATCACGTGATCCAAATCAACTAAACCATGTCCGATCATCACGTGAGATGGAGTAGTTTCAATGGTGAACATCACTATGTTGATCATATCTACTATATGATTCACGCTCGACCTTTCGGTCTCCGTGTTCCGAGGCCATATCTGTATATGCTAGGCTCGTCAAGTATAACCTGAGTATTCTGCGTGCGCAACTGTTTTGCACCCGTTGTATTTGAACGTAGAGCCTATCACACCCGATCATCACGTGGTGTCTCAGCACGAAGAACTTTCGCAACGGTGCATACTCAGGGAGAACACTTCTTGATAATTTAGTGAGAGATCATCTTATAATGCTACCGTCAATCAAAGCAAGATAAGATGCATAAAAAGATAAACATCACATGCAATCAATATAAGTGATATGATATGGCCATCATCATCTTGTGCTTGTGATCTCCATCTCCGAAGCACCGTCATGATCACCATCGTCACCGGCGCGACACCTTGATCTCCATCGCAGCATCGTTGTCGTCTCGCTAATCTTATGCTTCCACGACTATCACTACCGTTTAGTAATAAAGTAAAGCATTACATCGCGATTGCATTGCATACAATAAAGCGACAACCATATGGCTCCTGCCAGTTGCCGATAACTTGGTTACAAAACATGATCATCTCATACAATAAAATTCAGCATCATGCCTTGACCATATCACATCACAACATGCCCTGCAAAAACAAGTTAGACGTCCTCTACTTTGTTGTTGCATGTTTTACGTGGCTGCTACGGGCTTAAGTAAGAACCAATCTCACCTACGCATCAAAACCACAAAGATAGTTTGTCAAATAGACTCCGTTTTAACCTTCGCAAGGACCGGGCGTAGCCATACTTGGTTCAACTAAAGTTGGAGAGGCAGTCGCCCACAAGCCATCTCTGTGCAAAGCACGTCGAGGGAACCGGTCTCGCGTAAGCGTACTCGTAAGGTTGGTCCGGGTCGTCTCGTCCAACAATACCGCCGAACCAAAGTATGACATGCTGGTAGGCAGTATGACTTGTATCGTCCACAACTCACTTGTGTTCTACTCGTGCATATAACATCAACATAAATAACCTGGCTCGGATGCCACTGTTGGGTTTCGTAGTAATTTCAAAAAAATTCCTACGCACACGCAAGATCATGGTGATGATATAGCAACGAGAGGGGAGAGTGTTGTCTACATACCCTTGTAGACCGTAAGCGGAAGCGTTAGCACAACGCGGTTGATGTAGTCGTACGTCTTCACGGCCTGACCGATCAAGCACCGAAACTACGGCACCTCCGAGTTCTAGCACACGTTCAGCTCGATGACGTCCCTCGAACTCCGATCCAGCCGAGTGTCGAGGGAGAGTTTCGTCAGCACGACGGCGTGGTGACAATCTTGATGTTCTACCGTCGCAGGGCTTCGCCTAAGCACCGCTACGATATTATCGAGGTGGACTATGGTGGAGGGGGGCACCGCACACGGCTAAGAGATCCAAGGGATCAATTGTTGTGTCTTTGGTGCTAGCCCTGCCCCTCTATTTATATGTTGAGCCCCGGGGTCGAAACTTGGAGCAAAAGCCTCCTCAAAGTCGGTTTTTCCCGAAAGGCAAGAGTCCCACTCGGACTCCAGGACCAAACGCCACAATCCTTGGCGTCTGGCCCAGACGCCATGGGCCTCGGCGTCTGGCCCAGGGCCAGACGCCAGGGTCTCCGGCGTTTGGCCCCCTGGACTCCGCAAAACTCCTTTTGCACCGATCTAAAGCCTCATGGGCTTGACCCCTTGGCCTAACCATATCATCCAATATATGAATCTTTACGTCTCGACCATTTCGAGACTCCTCGTCATGTCCCCAATCTCATCCGGGACTCCGAACTCCTTCGGTACATCAAAACATGTAAACTCATAATATAACTGTCGTCGTAACCTTAAGCGTGCGGACCCTACGGGTTCGAGAACAATGTAGACATGACCGAGACACGTCTCCGGTCAATAACCAATAGCGGGACCTGGATGCCCATATTGGCTCCTACATATTCTACGAAGATCTTTATCGGTCAGACCGCATAACAACATACGTTGTTCCCTTTGTCATCGGTATGTTACTTGCCCGAGATTCGATCGTCGGTATCCAATACCTAGTTCAATCTCGTTACCGGCAAGTCTCTTTACTTGTTCCGTAATACATCATCTCACAACTAACATATTAGTTGTAATGCTTGCAAGGCTTATGTGATGTGTATTACCGAGAGGGCCCAGAGATACCTCTCCGACAATCGGAGTGACAAATCCTAATCTCGAAATACGCCAACCCAACATCGACCATTGGAGACACCTGTAGTACTCCTTTATAATCACCCAGTTACGTTGTGAAGTTTGGTAGTACCCAAAGTGTTCCTCCGGTAAACGGGAGTTGCATAATCTCATAGTCATAGGAACATGTATAAGTCATGAAGAAAGCAATAGCAACATACTAAACGATCGGGTGCTAAGCTAATGGAATGGGTCATGTCAATCAGATCATTCTACTAATGATGTGACCTCGTTAATCAAATAACAACTCATTGTTCATGGTTAGGAAACATAACCATCTTTGATTAACGAGCTAGTCAAGTAGAGGCATACTAGTGACACTTTGTTTGTCTATATATTCACACATGTATTATGTTTCCGGTAAATACAATTCTAGCATGAATAATAAACATTTATCATGATTATAAGGAAATAAATAATAACTTTATTATTGCCTCTAGGGCATATTTCCTTCATCGACCGCCAGTCTACGCCACTCCACTCGAGAACCTGCGTGCCGCCCAGGAGGCCGTAGACGAGCTAGACGGATTGGGGGCCGAAGAACTCCCCCACATGACCAGACGCATCCAGCAGCTAATCGATGCGGCCGCGCACCGGCATGAAGCTGACGCCCGCGCGGAAAGCCCTCCCTCGCGCCGAGATCACGGCGCGACATCCCGGACGCCGACTGCGGGTAAAACCCGCGCGCGGCACGAGAAAGAGCCGGCTGCCAGCCGAAGCCGAACCCGAATCTCCATTGAGCGAGACGCAGAAGGCCATCCCCGGGCTGTGGAGTGGCGGGGCAACCCGCCTTTGCCTCGGCCCCGTGGGGAGAGATATCCCACCCCACCGCCTGTTGCGCATCCGACTCTCAACGGCCGACTAGGCCGCCGTGAAGGAGTCGGCGAGAACGACGCCCGCCATCGGATCGACCGCCTAGCGCGATCCCAGGCGCTGGAAGAAAAAGATGATGTCGGCCTGCCTTGCTTCGGCCCCTGCATCCGCGACGAGCCTTTCCCCAAAGGGTTATCGCTCCCAAGAGACACGCCCAAGTACAACGGCTCCGTCAAGCCGGAAGATTGGTTGATCGACTACTCCACGGCGGTTAGCATAGCAAATGGCAACAGGCTCGTTGCCGTGAAGTACGTGCCCCTCATGCTGCAAGGCACGGCGCGGACCTGGCTCAACAGCCTCAAGCCATACAGCATCAACAGCTGGCTAGACTTCACAGAAGCCTTCGTCTGCAACTTCACCAGCACCTACAAGCGGGCTCCCAAGCCCAGACAGCTCTCCTTGTGTGTACAAGGCCCCGCCGAGTCCACTCACGACTACTTCATGCGTTGGGCCGAGCTCCGCAACTCTTGCGAAGGGGTGCACGAGGTGCAAGCCATAGAATACTTTACTGCCGGGTGCCGAGAAGGCACCCTCCTGAAGCACAAGCTTCTCTGCGACGAGCCGACTACCCTCGATGAGCTACTAGACATAGCGGACAAGTACGCCACCGCCGACTCCTCAATGAAGACCGAGCTCCGGGTAGACGTGTCCGGGAAAGTACTCAACCCAGCGCCCAAGACGCCGGCTGGGGACTCCGGCCGACGCCCACACCAGAACGACCACAAGCGCAAGGGCCCCGTGCCGCCCTCCACCAATCGGCAGGTGGCCACAGTCGAAGACGAGCAGCCCGAAGGGCGGCCCGCACCCAAGAAGTAGAGGGGCGGCAAGCCGGCGTGGCAGCCGGCCTTCTCCTACGAGCAAACTCTCGATGCCCCATGCAAGTTCCATAGCGGCGCGAAGCCGTCCAACCACACAACCCGGAAGTGCCACTGGCTCACCCGAATCTCCAAAGGCGAAGGGATCGCGCCGCCTCCGCCTGCCGGTCCGCCGCCTCCGGCTCCGCAGCCGCCGACCGCTCGGCCTGCAGTCGGAGCCGTGCACGATGAGTTCCCCGACGAGCATGCCGCTTATGTCGTCTTTACAAGCCAGCCCGAAGACCGGCGCGGCAGACGCCGAGAGCACCAGGAGGTCAGCATGGTCACTGCCAACCCTGCCGAGCACATGCACTGGTCAGAAAAACCTATCAGCTGGAACCGGGCCGACCACCCAGAGGTGATGCCATCTCCCGGCTCTTATGCGTTGGTTTTGGATGCCACCCTTGCAACGGACAGACGCGCCGCCCGTTTCTCCCGCGTGTTGATAGACGGCGGGAGCAGCATCAACATCCTGTACCGTGACACCCTAAAGAAGCTAAACGTCAAGACGAAGCAACTCGTGCCTAGTCGGACTCTGTTCCATGGCATCGTACCCGGCCTGTCCTGCGCCCCCATTGGCAAGATCAAGATTGATGTACTCTTTGGGGACAAGGAGCATTTCCGCCGGGAGGCGATCTGGTTTGAAGTGGTGGACCTGGAGAGCCCCTACCATGCATTGCTTGGCCGACCTGCCTTGGCCAGGTTCATGGCTGTTCCCCACTATGCTTACCTCAAGATGAAGATGCCGAGCACCAAAGGCATCATCACCATAGCCGGCGATTACAAGAAATCTTCCGAGTGCGCAGCAGCCAGCAGCCGGCTGGCCGAGTCCCTTGTGATTGCCGAAGAAAAGAAGATGTTGGACCGAGTCGTGGCCATGGCCGGCAAACAGTCAGCCTTGTCCCCCGATCCCAAGGAGTATGATGCCCAAGGATCTTTCCAGCCGGCCAAGGAGACAAAGAAGATACCTCTTGACCCCGAGCACCCAGAGAGGTTTGCCGTCATCGGGGCAAACCTAAACAGCAAATAGGAAGGTGAGCTCGCCTATTTCCTCCGTGAGAATCGGGACATCTTTGCATGGTCCCCCAAGGACATGCCGGGCGTTCCGAAGGAATTCACCGAGCACAAGCTACACGTCCGAGAAGACGCAAAACCAGTCAAACAACCCCTCCGCTGACTGTCGGAGGAGAAAAGAAGGATCGTAGGAGAAGAGATAGCCCGGCTTCTGGCAGCCGGCTTCATTATGGAAGTTTTCTTTCCAGAATGGCTCGCCAACCCGGTCCTCGTGCTAAAGAAGAACAACAAGTGGCGCATGTGCATAGACTACACGAGCCTCAACAAGGTCTGCCCCAAAGATCCCTTTGCCCTGCCAAGGATTGATCAAGTGATAGACTCCACGGCCGGATGCGAACTGTTGAGTTTCTTGGATGCTTACTCAGGATACCACCAGATAAAGTTAGATCTGGCAGACCGTCTGAAGACCGCCTTCATCACAAAATTCGGAGCCTTCTGCTACCTGACTATGACATTCGGCTTGAGAAATGCCGGTGCCACTTTTCAGCGTTGCATGCAGAAGTGCCTCCTCAAGCAGCTCGGCCGAAGTGCCCACGTCTACGTAGACGACATTGTGGTGAAGACGGAGAAGCGCGGCACCTTGCTCGAAGACCTCAAGGAAACATTTGAGAACCTATGCCGGTTCCAAATCAAGCTCAACCCCGAGAAATGCGTGTTCGGAGTGCCAGCCGGCCAACTCCTAGGCTTCCTGGTTTCCGAACGCGGCATCGAATGCAACCCAGTAAAGATCAAGGCCATTGAGAGAATGGCGATTCCCACCAAACTTCGAGACGTCCAGAAGTTCACCGGATGCTTGGCCTCCCTGAACCGCTTCATCAGCCGGCTCGGAGAGAAAGCTCTCCCCCTCTACCGCCTCATGAAAGACCGCTCACTTCGAGTGGAATGACCAAGCCGACCAAGCTTTCCACGAGCTGAAGAAGATGCTGGCCACGCCGCCTATCCTGGCGGCACCGACTGAGAAAGAGCCCATGCTCCTCTACATTGCCGCAACCAGCTGGGTGGTCAACACCGTCATCGTAGTCCAACGCCCAGAAGAGGGCCGAGCCCAGCCAGTCCAGAGGCCGGTGTACTACTTGAGCGAGGTGCTGTCCACCTCGAAGCAGAACTACCCGCACTACCAGAAGATGTGCTATGGCGTGTACTTCGCCGCCAAGAAGCTGAAGCCCTACTTCCAAGAGCATCCCATCACGGTCATATGCACCGCCCCGCTGGCCGAGATCATAGGCAGCCGGGATGCATCCGGCCGGGTGGCGAAATGGGCCATCAAGCTGGCCCCTTACACGATCTTCTACCAGCCTCGCACCGCCATCAAGTCCCAAGCATTGGCCGACTTCCTCGTCGACTGGGCCGAGACCCAGTACCTGCCACCAGCTCCCGACTCCACTCATTGGTGCATGCACTTCGATGGGTCTAAGATGCACACCGGCTTGGGAGCCGGTGTCATCCTCACCTCTCCCAAAGGCGACAAGCTCAGATACATGCTGCAAATTCACTTTGCCGCCTCCAACAACGTGGCCGTGTACGAGGCGCTCATACACGGGCTCCGGCTTGCCAAAGAGCTCGGCATTCGCCGGATCCTATGTTATGGCGACTCGGACTTGGTGGTCCAGCAATCATCCGGCGACTGGGATGCCAAGGATGCAAATATGGCAAGCTACCGCTTCCTCGTTCAGCAGATCAGTGGGTATTTTGAAGGATGCGAGTTCCTCCACGTACCGCGAGCCGACAACGAGCCAGCTGATGCCCTGGCTCGAATAGGCTCCACTCGGCAAGCAATACCAACTGGTGTCTCTCTACAATGCCTCCTCAAGCCGTCTGTCAAGCCGTCTCCAGAGTCCGATTCCATCTTCGTGCCGCCTGACCCCGATACAGCCGGGACCGGCTTGAAGAACCAAGAGGGTGACCCGGGGAATTCGATAGTCGGCCAGGGGACATCAGCAGGCGGTTCGGGGACTTCCGTAGTTACGCCCGACCCGGGGACTGTCACACCCGGCTCGGGGACTGCGGTAGTCGGCCCGGAGACTGCACCAACACAGCAGGCGGCGGCCGACTCCAGCATTTCACCACCCAGCCCGCCCGCCCTGGTCGCAGTAGCCGTGTTGGCAATAGAAGAAGTCGCAGCTCCATCATGGGCTCAGTCCATCCTCAACTTCCTAATAAACCAAGATCTGCCGGCTGACGAAACAGAGGCAAGACAAGTCCAACGCCGAGCCGGAGCATACACTATCGTCAACAGAGAGCTCGTCAAGCGCAGTGTCACTGGAGTCCTCCAGCGATGCATCGAGCAAGAGAAGGGCATTGCAATCCTTAGAGACATCCACCAAGGAGAATGCGGCCACCATGCGGCCTCAAGATCACTCGTCGCCAAAGCTTTCTGCCATGGTTTCTTTTGGCCGACTGCTTTGGATGACACCAAGGAGTTAGTTAAAAATTGCAAAGGGTGCCAACTCTTCAGCTCCAAGCAACACATGCCGGCTTCAGCACTCAAGACCATTCCCCTCACTTGGCCCTTCGCCGTTTGGAGACTAGACATGGTGGGCCCATTCAAGACGGCGCGTGGAGGCATGACACATCTGCTTGTCGCTGTGGACAAATTCACCAAATGGATTGAGGCAAAGCCGATCAAGAAGCTGAATGGCCCAACTGCCGTGACATTTATCGCAGAAATAACAACTCGGCACGGCGTGCCACACAGCATCATCACCGACAATGGCACGAATTTCGCCAAGGGAGCCTTGTCACGTTTCTGCGCGACGCAAGGCATCCGGTTGGACTTGGCGTCCGTTGCCCACCCGCAGTCAAACGGCCAGGTCGAGCAAGCCAACGGCCTCATCCTTTCCGGCATCAAACCCCGACTGGTCGTACCACTGGAGCGTTCGGCCGGCTGTTGGCTCGATGAGCTGCCGGCCGTCCTCTGGAGTCTACGCACTACCCCAAACAAGTCAACCGGCTTCACTCCTTTCTTCCTCGTGTATGGTGCCAAGACGGTCATCCCAACTGACATCGAGTTCGACTCGCCTCGGGTAACCATGTATACGGAGGCGGAGGCCAAGGAAGCACGAGAAGACGACGTCGACCTGCTGGAAGAAGGCCGGCTGTTAGCCCTCAGCCGGTCCGCCATCTATTAGCAGGGCCTGCGTCGCTACCACAGCCAGAAGGTCAAGCCAAGATCCTTCCAAGATGGCGATCTTGTGCTTCGGCTGATCCAGCGAACAGCCGGCCAGCACAAGCTCTCGGCCCCTTGGGAGGGCCCCTTCGTCATCAGCGGAGCTTTAGGCAACGACTCCTACTACCTGATCGATGCGCAGAAGCCGAAGGCACGAAAGAGAGACGACTCCGGCAAGGAGTCGGAACGACCATGGAACGCCAACCTCCTCCGAAGATTTTACAGTTGAAATGCAGTATGTATCACGCTAACTTTTGTACTAAGTATGAGACAATAGGCCCCCTGAGGAGAGCTCGGGGACTGCCATCTTTTATCTATGAATGAAGAATATCATGCTTATGACCTTGTCATTACATTTACTTTTTTCGTCCGGCATCGGGTTCGACTAGTCGGCCCGGGGACTAGCCGCCTAGAGTTATATTAAAAGTCCTACCCGCGGCCAGACAAGTAGTGTGCCGGCACCCAAGCCTTCTCTTGCCAAAAGTCGCAGTTCGAAGAACCGGCTGTCCGGCTGGCAAGAGTTAAAGGCAGGAAAGGACGCCCACACGAAAAACGGCTAGGGACTAACGGACTAATATAACAAAAGCCGGTTTTTCTCCCACCACCGACCGACTACTAGAGTAGCCGGCCGGCCGGCTTCCATTCACCTCGCTTCAATCTAAGAAAGCTCGAATACTTGCCTTCCCAAAAGGGGAAGGCGGCAAAGGAAACAGCCTAAGGATAAAAAGCATACACGAATGGAAACCAAACACGCACACAATCATATTTACACAAAAGACCTTCAAAAGGCCAGCATTCAACATAGTTCGAATCCACCCCCAGTGGGTGGAACTGCGCAAGTTTAATAAAAATTGTTCAAAGGATAACAAGCAGGAAAAACAAGGACGGCAGATTAAGCCAGGGGAGCGACTGGCGAGTCGGGAAGGTCGGTGGAGACGGCAGTGCCGGCTGGAGGAGTGGCCAGCTGACAAACCTCGGCATGATCACCGCCTCCCGCAGAGGGCGCGCTAGCACGTGCCTCGTTGCTGGAAGCACGGACAGGCTGAGGCTGGCTGGCCGCTTCACCGGCCGGCTCAACGTCTTCGCCTTCCTCTCCTTCGTCGTCTTCGCCTTCATCGCTGGAGGCGATCTCCTCTGCCGAGTCCTCACCCGCTGCCGGGTCCAGCCCGAACCACTCCTCCGGCTGGGCAACACCGTTGTCATTAATTTTAGGAGCAAAGACGCTGATGTCAGTGCACTCGGCGATCATCGAAGCGTGCTGAGCGATAGCCGGCCGCACCTCCTCCATCTTCTCGTTGGCCTCCAGCCGCCAGGTGCGCAGCTGGTCTAGGTTCAGCCCCAGATACCAGGCTCGGACGAACTCCAGCGCCCGCCCAGCTCCAAGCCAGGCTGCCGATGCCTTCCAGGCCTCGAAGCGGCCAACCGCAACCTCCAGCCAGTCGGCAGTCCGACTCGGGGTACGGGTAATCGTCTCGCCTGGCCAGAGGGCGGCCAACACCTGCGCCCCGGCGCGCTGGAGGCGGCGGAGCATACGGTGAGCCAACTGCAGCCGGGCTTGGACCGCCAAGAGTTGCTCCTCAAGCGTCCGGCTCACGTCCGGTGCGATTTCAGCCCCCGCTTGCCGGTGCGCCTCACGATGGGCCTTGATGGTTTGGGTGGCGAAGACGGAGTAGCCGGGAAAGTAGTCTGCACAGAGAACAAAAAGCAGCACAAGTCAGAACACAAATCAGGGATCAAGGGGCAAGCAAGGAGTGAAGAAGGCGGCTTACCATCGATCAGATCCTCGATACGACCGAAGCCCTCGCTCAGCGCCTGCTTCGCCTCAGCCCAGCCCGCCGCTTCGGTCTCGAACTCGGCCTTCAGGGCGTCCTCGCTGTCCTGCGCCTTCTTCAGGGCCGCCTTGTGGCTCTCCTCCTGGTCGGCCAACTTCTTGGCTAGGCGGTCATGCTCCAGGACCAAGGCGTTGTACTCAGCATCCTTGGCGCGAAGGGCGGCCTGGGCCCCGCTGAGCTGCCCCCTCAAGTCAGCATTGGCTCCTGCAAACATGAAGACAAAGGAAAAATCAAAAGGAAGAAGTCGTCAAGGAAGATCTGACCCGGCTACTCAGCAGTCGACCCGAATCTCGGGGACTACACCCAGTGGGTGCGCTGACGCGCCCCCACAGGAGATGAATGAAACCAAGCACACACTCCTGCTGCTGGTCAGGTCTTCGGTTCTCCGGCCCAGCTCCTGAGCCTGGGAGTTGAAGGCAGCAGCGCGGAGGTTATGATACTCCTGGAAGATCAGACAGGAGGCGAGAATAAGACAGTTGTCAGGACCTAGTAAGTTCCAAGCCGCCTGCGCAGCAGCCGACTCGGAACTCGGGGACTACACCTAGTGGGTGCGCTGACGCGCCCCCACAGAAGAAATCAAAAAGAGCAAAACAACCAAGGCCAGAAGACTCACCCGGATGACGGCCCGCGTCACGAGGAACTCTTGGGTGTATCGCTGCAGCGAGGCGGCCTGGGCTTGAAGCCGGTTCCGAACCTCCTGGGCCGCCGCGTTCAGCTCGCCCGTCCCCCCGCTGGGAGTCCACTCGGACGTGCTAGCGCTGGCCGCCTCCAGGGCCTCCGCTGTCTGGCTGGCGCCCGCAGCTCGGTGCAGCTCCGGCGCGGAGGTGCCTCCCCCTGGGCGCCGGCGCAATGCCGGCTGCACCTCGAGGCCGGCACCTGCCTCCGGCTCGCCCCCGGCCGGCTGCTCTGGCGCCGCGGCTGATTGGCCGCTTTGGCCCGCTCCAGTCGGCGCCGCCTGCGGCGCCCCCTCCACGAAGATCACGTGGTCCTCCCTCCTCTCCATCACCGGCGGGTCTTGGTCGACCTCCTCCGACGGGGGCACGGGGATGTCGGGGGCCACGGCGCGGAGGGGAACGCCGAGCAGCGGAGGCTGGTTGTGCGAGGCCTCCGCCTTCGTCTCCACGGCTGCCGCCTCCGCCCGGGCCTTGGCCGCCGTGTCATCCTGCTCCTTCGCCGCCTGGGCGGTCCTTCGCTCCGCCGCCTCCCGCTCCTCCCGCGCCTCCCGTGCGTTCCGCTCCGTGGCCTCCCTAAGGTCGGCGCGGGGATCCACGCGGCTAGAGCCTGAAGACCCTCCAGTCGGCCCGACTACGGAGCCGCCAGGACCCCGCTCAAGGGAAACCGGTGCCCTGTCTGGCGAGCAAAGAAAGGTTTAGAAGAGCTTCAATAGAAAAGGACAACAAAAAATATATATACACAAGACGTTCGACGACTTACGCCGAGATCGCCTGCGGCTTTTTCACTGCCTTGCGGAAGCGGGCCGCCTTCACGGCCGCCTCATCCCGCTTGGTTGCCGCCGTAGAAGCCTTGGATTTCTTCGGCCGGCTGCCGAAGAAGGTCGATGTGGCCCGGCGCTTCTGCGCGCCGCCACGGGCAGCCGGCGTGGCAGACGGTCCCGTGCCTTGATGATCAAGCGCCGGCTGGTGGTGCGGGGCGGCTTCGACCTCGTCGTCGTCCGGCCAGTCCTCGAAGCCGGCCCCGAGCCCCGCGCCTCCGGCTTCATAGCCTTCCCCCACGATGGCGTCTTCCATGGCGGCCGCTCCCAGGTCCGGATCGTCAGTGTCGTCCACCGTGCGGTCGGGGAGGAGTTGGCGCTCTACCCCTGCGGCCCCGGCTATTAGCGGAAGAAGAGGGTTCTGCTAAAGGCAAACCAACTAATCAGAGGTCGGTTATCATGAGGCCAGCTGTAAAAAGGAAGAAAAGAAGAAAAACTTACGGCAGGCGGAGGGTTGGTGCGAGAATACGGCTCCTTGCCATATCGCCAGTCCTCGGCGAGCTTGCAGTTGGAGATGTAGTTCACCATGTAAGACACCTCTGCATGAGGCATCTCCCTGGTGCTCAGCCGCCATGGGTCGAAGCGGCCGCTCATCTGGCAAATCATGTGAGGCCGGCCTTGGAGCGGAAGTACCCGGCGTTCCATGAAGGCGGCCACCAAGTCGGCTCCAGTCAGGCCCTCCGACTGGATCATCACCCGAAGCCGGGAGACGGCTGCGTTCCCGGCCTGAGACAGCGACCTGGCCCGGTAGCTCCACGAAGGTTGCCTCCCAGCCGGCGGGCCGGCTACGTAAGCCGGCAGGTTGACGTAGTCGCCTTGCGGGGCGACGTTCTTCACGTAAAAGTAGGACTTCTGCCAGAGCTTCACCTACTGGATCAGCGGGATGGGTGGGAACGGATTGTTCTCGCCCGCCCGCCTCATGGCAATGAAGGCTCCGCAGGGGGCGGGCACACCCGCGACGACGGTGCCGAGCTTGCTTTGGAAGAATTCCCCCCAGAGCTCGAGCGTGGGGAGAACCCCAACAAAGCCCTCGCACAGGGTGACGACAGCCGACAGCAGCATCACCGCGTTGGGCGTGAGGTGATGCGGCTGGAGGTGGTAGAATTCAAGGAAGGCTTGAAGGAATCCGCTCGCCGGGAGGCCGAAGCCGTGCAGGCAGTGCAAGCGGAAGATCACCCGCTCGCCCTCCTCCGGTGCCGGCGAAATCTCCCTCGCCGGCGCTTGACGAACCCGCATGAAGTTCTTGCCCGGCAGGTGCCGCGTCCGGCGGAGGAACTCGACGTGGTCCTCGTGGACGTTGGAGCCATCCCACGAGCTCGACAGCGCCATGGGAGCGACCCGGCGAGGAGCAAGACGATGCGACGGTGGAGACGTGCACGACCCCGCTACGGCAGGACCAAGGGAGCCGAGAGGTCCGGCGGCGGAATAGCACGGCAATGGGTTGCTGCGGCGGCAGAAGGAAGAAGAAGGAAGGCGAGAAGGGGCGGAGCGAGGGAGAGCGTGCGAGCCTCTGCCGCTCCCCCTCCTCCCCCTACTTATAGACCCGCGCGGCGGAGCCGAGGTGGCGTGGCGTGGGGGAACGTGGGGATCAACTGCGCCCACTCCCCCACGTCCCGCGATTACTGCACCCTGATGGCGTAATAAAACCAACGCGGGAAGGCGAGCGGTCCGTGTGGGCCGCAGAAGATCCGCGCTCGGGCCAAGGTCTGGGAGTGGCGGGCCCGGGCCTGCGGCGGCGTCCCGTCGCGCACGTGCGTTGGCAGGATTTCCTTGCCACGTGGCCCACGTGATGGCGCGCGGTCAGCTCGCAGGCCAACCCGCGTTCCCGCCTACGAGGAACGGGGCTTTCCGAAGGCGGCGCGCACAAGCAAAGCCGGCCCCTCAGGATAGGAAGCTGACCAAGCTTCTCGTCCCTTTGTCAGCCTAGAAGCTCGATCAGCTTCGGGGACTACTGTCGGAGTAAATGACCATGGGTAGCCTAGCCGGCTCCCCCTGGACCTTCTGAAAAAATTACGAGCCGATCCGGCCCTCAAGAATCCAAGACGTGGGGCCGCCTTCCCCTTGCCGGCTGTCTCCCAGGCCGGCTATCGGAAGGCGACCCGACTTTAGCCCTCATGAAGAAAGCCGCGGGAGGGCCGGCTCCGAGAAGCCGGCCGCGAGAAGGCCGACTCCAAGAAGCCGGCTCCCACAAAGCGGTCAAGATCGTACCCTCGAAGTCTGCATCCACATAACGGCGATGTGACGGGGCGTGGCTATAGTAAAGCCTACCACCCTCGAATCCTGGAGCACGCCTGGCACAGTGCGCCGTACGGGTAGCCATGACCCGTCCGGCGCGGCACTGTCGCCATGTTGACCCTGATGTCATCCATGATGGGCTGCCAGTGTGGCCCACGGGCGGTGGGCCCTTTCAGGCAGAGAGACACCCGAAGGCGGCCAGGCCTCCCCCAGTCGGCCCAAGACAGAGCTGGCTCTCCACAGCCGGCTTGCCACCTCCCTCGAAGGAGACGCCCCATTAAGGAGACAAGACGCGATGAGGCTACAGCGATCACCCGCTGGACGGCGGCACTGTAGCCACGCCCACCTCGGCGAAGCCCTTGTCACCAGGATTGAGCAATAGTAACCAGCCACCGACAAGGCCCTGGACAGTGGGGCCTGCCTGTGGACTAAGGAGCCGGCAGCCGGCGGGACCCACCAGCCGGCGGGCCCCAGCAGCCGGCGCAGAAGCCGGCGAGTGTAGACACAGACGGCTGGGCCCCACGCCCAGCCGGATTACCATTGTACCCCCGGGGGGTAGGTCTATATAAACCCCCCGGGACACCCATGCAAAGGGTTGATCCAAGCTAGTTCTGGACACCACATAGAGAGGGGAGGAGGGCTAGTCGTGCTCTACTTCTTCTCCTCACAAAACAGCTCAAGGAGCATCGTGTAGCTACTTGTTCATCTAGCGATCATGCGGACACCCCGCAGAGCAGCAGTAGGGGTGTTATCTCCATGGAGAGCCCCGAAGCTGGGTAAGATTCGCCGGCGTGCATGTCTTCGCCTCATCCCGCTTCCAGGCACCGGCGACGTCTTATTGGTTCCCACAATGATAAGCCACCCGTTGGCATATGTCGCACCTACCACCCGACACTATCTGAAATTTCAGCAGTTAATTTCTCAAGATGAGCAATTTGGGATCTTAAACCATCGAATTCTTTAGACATATCATCAAGCTCTTTATTCATAAAACTCATAAAACTTTTCTGTTCTTTAAGCTCGTTTCTGAAGAAACTATTATGTTCAAATTCCAAGACCATGAAACTCCTGACATTGCTTTCGATTTCTTCTAATCTTTTAAGGTGAAGGTCACCAAATTTAGGTAGAGTCATCGTGACAAGCAAGAGAACTAACACACAAGAAAACAAAAAGCAAGCGGGCAAAAAGAGGCAAATAGAGAAAGAGAGGGAGGATAGAGAGAGAGGGCAAATAAAACGGCAAGGGTGAAGTGGGGGAGAGGAAAACGAGAGGCGAATGGCAAATAATGTAATGCGGGAGATAAGGGTATGTGATGGGTACTTGGTATGTTGACTTTTGCGAAGACCTCCCCGGCAACGGCGCCAGAAATCCTTCTTGCTACCTCTTGAGCACTGTGTTGGTTTTCCCCGGAGAGGAAGGGATGATGCAGCAAAGTAGCGTAAGTATTTCCCTCAGTTTTTGAGAACCAAGGTATCAATCTAGTAGGAGGCTACGCGTGAGTCCCGCGTACCTGCACAAAACAAATAAATCCTCGCAACCAACGCAAATAGGGGTTGTCAATCCCTATAAGGCCACTTACGAGAATGAGATCTGATAGATATGATATAGATAATATTTTTAGTATTTTTATGATAAAGATGCTAAGTAAAATAAAGGCAAAGTAAATAGCAAAGGAAATAAATAAGTAGTAGGAGATTAATATGATAAAGATAGACCCGGGGGCCATAGGTTTCACTAGTGGCTTCTCTCGAGAGCATAAGTATTCTACGGTGGGTGAACA
Source organism: Triticum aestivum (assembly GCF_018294505.1). Classification (NCBI taxonomy): domain Eukaryota; kingdom Viridiplantae; phylum Streptophyta; class Magnoliopsida; order Poales; family Poaceae; genus Triticum; species Triticum aestivum. The sequence goes on from NC_057806.1 coordinate 67,904,290, forward strand.
AATTACTGTTGAGCAATTGACAGAATTGAGCATAGTTTTGAGAATATCTAGGCATGATCATGTATATAGGCATCACGTCCGAGACAAGTAGACCGACTCCTGCCTGCATCTACTACTATTACTCCACTCATCGACCGCTATCCAGCATGCATCTAGAGTATTAAGTTAAAGACAGAGTAACGCCTTAAGCAAGATGACATGATGTAGAGGGATAGACTCATGCAATATGAAGAAAACCCCATATTGTTATCCTCGATGGAAAAAATACAATACGTGCCTTGATGCCCCTACTGTCACTAGGAAAGGACACCGCAAGATTGAACCCAAAGCTAAGAACTTCTCCCATTGCAAGAAAGATCAATCTAGTAGGCCAAACCAAACTGATAATTCAAAGAGACTTGCAAAGATAACCAATCATACATAAAAGAATTCAGAGAAGATTCAAATATTGTTCATAGATAGACTTGATCATAAACCCACAATTCATCGGTCTCAACAAACACACCGCAAAAAGAAGATTACATCGAATAGATCTCCACAAGAGAGGGGGAGAACATTGTATTGAGATCCAAAAAGAGAGAAGAAGCCATCTAGCTACTAACTATGGACCCATAGGTCTGAGGTAAACTACTCACACTTCATCGGAGGGGCTATGGTGTTGATGTAGAAGCCCTCCGTGATCGATGCCCCCTCCGGTGGAACTCCGGAACAGGCCCCAAGATGGGATCTCATGGATACAGAAAGTTACGGCGGTGGAATTAGGGTTTTGGCTCTGTATCTGATCGTTTGGGGGTACATGGATATATATAGGAGGAAGGAGTACGTCGATAGAGCAATAGGGGGCCCACGAGGGTGGAGGGCGCGCCTGGCGTAGGCAGGCGTGCCCCCCTACCTCGTGGCCTCCTCTCTTGTGCCTTGACATAGGTTCCAAGTCTCTCGGGTCTTGTTCATTGAGAAAATCATGTTCCCGAAGGTTTCATTCCGTTTGGACTCCGTTTGATATTCCTTTTCTTCGAAACCCTAAAACAGGCAAAAAAACAGCAATTCTGGGCTGGGCCTCCGGTTAATAGGTTAGTCCCAAAAGTAATACTAAAGTGGATAATAAAGCCCAATAATGTCCAAAATAGTAGATAATATAGCATGGAGCAATCAAAAATTATAGATACATTGGGGACGTATCAGCCTTGCAAGCAATGCAACTAATGATTTAGCTGCGGGGTAGTGCATTGCGGAATGAGTAAAGAGACTTGTCGGTAACAAGATTGAAATAGGTATTGAGATACCGACGATCGAATCTCGGGCAAATAACATACCGATGACAAAGAGAACAATGTATGTTGTTATAAGTGAAGGAAATATGCCCTAGAGGCAATAATAAAGTTATTATTTATTTCCTTATATCATGATAAATGTTCATTATTCATGCTAGAATTGTATTAACCGGAAACATAATACATGTGTGGATACATAGACAAAGGAAATAAATAAATTGTTCTCTTTGACGAGCTCGTTGATCAAAGATGGTTATGTTTCCTAACCATAGAATTGAGTTGTCATTTGATTAACGGGGCCACATCATTAGGAGAATGATGTGATTGACATGACCCATTCCATTAGCTTAGCACACGATCGTTTTGTATGTTGTTATTACTTTCTTCATGACTTATACATGTTCCTATGACTATGAGATTATTCAACTCCCGTTTCCCGGAGGAACACTTTGTGTGCTACCAAACGTCACAACGTAACTGGGTGATTATAAAGGTGCTCTACAGGTGTCTCCCAAGGTACTTGTTGGGTTGGCATATTTCGAGATTAGGATTTGTCACCCCAATTGTCGGAGAGGTATCTCTGGGCCTCTCGGTAATGCACATCACTCAAGGCTTGCAAGCATTGCAACTAATGAGTTAGTTGCGGGATGATGTATTACGGAACGAGTAAAGAGACTTGCCTGTAACGAGATTGAACTAGGTATTGAGATACCGACGATCCAATCTCGGGCAAGTAACATACCGATCACAAAGGGAACAACGTATGTTGTTATGCGGTCTGACCGATAAAGATCTTCATAGAATATGTAGGAGCCAATATGAGCATCCAGGTTCCGCTATTGGTTATTGACCAGAGACGTGTCTCGGTCATGTCTACATAGTTCTCGAACCCGTCGGGTCCGCACGCTTAACGTTATGATGACAGTTTTATTATGAGTTTATGTATTTTGATGTAATGAAGGTTGTTCGGAGTCCCGAACGTGATGACGGACATGACGAGGAGTCTCGAAATGGTCGAGACATGAAGATTGATATATTGGAAGCCTATTTTTGGATATCGGAAGTGTTCCGGGTGAAACAGTGATTTTACCGGAGTACCGGAGGGGTTACCGGAACCCCCCGAAGGCTATTGGGCCTTATGGGCCCAAGTGGAGGAAGAGGAGAGGCGGCCAAGGGGAAGCCGCGCGCCCCTCCCCCCCTCCCAAGTCCGAATTGGACAAGGAGGGGGGCGGCGCCCCCCCCCTTTCCTTTCCCCTCTCTCCTCCTCCCCCCCAAGTCCTAATCCAACTAGAAAAAAGGAGGGGAGTCCTAGTCTCGATGGGAGTACGACTCCTCCGGCGCGCCACCTCCTATGGTCGGCCGCACCCCCCCTTGCTCCTTTATATACGGGGGAACGGGGCACCCCATAGACACAACAATTGATCATTGATCTCTTAGCCGTATGCGGTGCCCCCCTCCACCATAGTCCACCTCGATAATACTGTAGTGGTGCTTAGGCGAAGCCCTGCGTCGGTAGAACATCAACATCGTCACCACGCCGTCGTGCTGATGAAACTCTCCCTCAACACTCGGCTGGATCGGAGTTCGAGGGACGTCATCAGGATGAACGTGTGCTGAACTCGGAGGTGTCGTACGTTCGGTACTTGATCGGTCGGATCATGAAGACGTACGACTACATCAACCGCGTTGTGCTAATGCTTTTGCTTTCGGTCTACGAGGGTACGTGGACAACACTCTCCCCTCTCGTTGCTATGCATCACCATGATCTTGCATGTGCGTAGGAATTTTTTTGAAATTACTACGTTCCCCAACAGTGGCATCCGAGCCAGGTTTTATGCGTAGATGTCATATGCACGAGTAGAACACAACTGAGTTGTGGGCGATATAAGTCATACTGCTTACCAGCATGTCACACTTTGGTTCGGCGGTATTGTTGGATGAAGCGGCCCGGACCGACATTACGCGTACGCTTACGCGAGACTGGTTTTACCGTCGTGCTATGCACACAGGTGACTAGCGGGTGTCAGTTTCTCCAACTTTAATTGAACCGAGTGTGGCTACACCCGGTCCTTGCAAAGGTTAAAACAGCACCAACTTGACAAACTATCGTTGTGGTTTTGATGCGTAGGTAAGAACGGTTCTTGCTAAAGCCCATAGCAGCCACGTAAAACTTGCAACAACAAAGTAGAGGATGTCTAACTTGTTTTTGCAGGGCATGTTGTGATGTGATATGGTCAAGACATGATGCTAAATTTTATTGTATGAGATGATCATGTTTTGTAACCGAGTTATCGGTAACTGGCAGGAGCCATATGGTTGTCGCTTTATTGTATGCAATGCAATCGCCCTGTAATGCTGTAATTTATCACTAAGCGGTAGCGATAGTCGTGGAAGCATAAGTTTGGCGAGACGACAACGATGCTACGATGGAGATCAAGGTGTCACGCCAGTGACGATGGTGATCATGACAGTGCTTCAAAGATGGAGATCACAAGCACAAGATGATGATGGCCATATCACATCACTTATATTGATTGCATGTGATGTTTATCTTTTATGCATCTTATCTTGCTTTGATTGACGGTAGCATTATAAGATGATCTCTCACTAAATTTCAAGATAAAAAGTGTTCTCCCTGAGTATGCACCGTTGCCAAAGTTCATCGTGCCCAGACACCATGTGATGATCGGGTGTGATAAGCTCTACGTCCATCTACAACGGGTGCAAGCCAGTTTTGCACACGCAGAATATTCAGGTTAAACTTGACGAGCCTAGCATATGCAGATATGGCCTCGGAACACTGAGACCAAAAGGTCGAGCGTGAATCATATAGTAGGTATGATCAACCTAGTGATGTTCACCATTAATGGAATGTTGTTGCTAGTAACCAAGCATGCTTTCTCTTTAGTTCCTCTATGAAAGTAGCATCAAATTGGGATTTTGTTGATGATCTGCAAAGCTTAATTGAGACATAATTCTCTCAGTTACCACTTTTGCAAATCGTGATTGTTACTTGAAGTCGATTAATACGATCCAGACACAATCAACCGCTTCTCATGAATATATGTGAACTCTTTTGACACTTTGTGGATCTCTTTAGTCTCTCTGATCAATATTTTTTAAGGTTATTTGTCTTTCACATGGATGTTCATTCTTTTTGGTTGCATAGAAATGACAAATAGATGTAGCTCAGTTTGAGCGTGAGTGATAGCAGTCTTGCAGCTTATGTTTAGCATGCAAATTTTACTTGGAAGAAATGTTGATGGTTGTTTCTATGTTTTCAGTGGAATCAATTTTTTTCGCCCCACGGCAGAAGTTGGAAGAGGTATTCTCGGGAGTTCCCAACAATTGGTTTGATGTATGTTGGAACATGTATTCGAGCCCACTGTGGTTATCCAGCATGTTAGTCTGTTACATGATTCATTCTAGTATCTACATGCCATATCTTCTTTTTTGAATACTCTATGGTATATTCTTAATCTCATTACGGTCTGTATGTTTGAAGAACATATCACAGATCATTATATAGCAATACAACTGGGCCATATATCATGAAGTTGATCATCATTACCTTGTGATACTGCCAGTTGTGCGTGTGCCCCATTATATCCTGGAACGGGGTGCGCGTACCGTTGGGAGTGGTCGGGGCCATACACGTCCCTTAACCCTGTGAATGTCAAGAATGTTATCATACAACTGTACCTGAAGGATTAATGCAACAAGATGTAGTAGTTGGTAATACAATTCATCTAGGTCTCTTTCTGGGTGTGTCTTTGCTTGTGTTCATATTACTTGCAACTAAGAATTGGAATATCCATATGCAGATTAGGAGGGCTTTTAGGTGAGGTCAGTAAAATGCTCATTTGCCAAGGCTTCATGGCACGACTTCAGGTTTAGGTCAGGTACGCACAATAGGGACCATGTTAGCATATGCTCATGCCATAAGAGTCACCCTGTTACACTTCATACATTTTTCCTGTGAATTACTACTTTGTTGTTTCATAAATTATAGAATGCTAACATGTTTTTGTTATTATAATATGCAGACAGACAACATGATCAACGAAAGCAATCGATGGATCACACTGTGAACAAGTTGGCAAATGAGCCTGCATCTGCAGAGCAGTTCGTCAGCGCTGAAGTCAGCATGCAAGCAGTGCAGTGATGCCGCAGGACAGTCTTGGCGGCGGCGGCAGCGAGGTGTAATCGCCTTATGAACTTGAGATCAGTTTTATATTGAAGAGCATGCACCTGTGTTGGCGAAGAGCTCGTCAGCGCGGCCGTGGATGGGCTCCTCGGCGGCTGCACCTGTGTTGGCAAAGAGCTCATCATCGGGTGACTCGGCGGTTGCACTTGTGATGGCGAAGAGCTCATCATCGCGTCCATGGACGGGCGCCTCGACGGCTGCCCCTGTGTTGGTGAAGAGCTTGTTGTCGTGGCTGCCGGCGGGTGACTCGGTGGTTGCACTTGTGCTGGCAAAGTGCTCGTCGTCGGGTGCCTCAGCGTATGCGCTGGGAAGTGATGGCGCATCTGGATTGATTCCCCCTAATTTAGCAGATGTCTTTCTGTTAGTTGAGCAAATTCCATGCAAATTGGACGTGATGTTTCCTTGTGCGGGCGTGGGAACGGCAGAGTTTTCGTCCGCTGGGAAAAAATGGTAAACGCACTTTGGACGTGGGTCTGCGTAATCTCGACGGTTAGATCAAATTAAGTTGTCTGATCGTCTAGCTATAATTTCTCCCTGTTGTTTTGTGTACCTTAGGCTGGGTGCACGTAGCGATGAATATGTTTGCTTGTTTATTAGTAGTAGAGAAGTAGAGAAGAGATAGAGATAGAGATAGAGATAGAGAAGAGAAGAGAGGAGAAGAGAAGAGAAGTAGAGATAGAGATAGAGAAGAGATATGCCTTGGACTGAATCAGAAGTATAGATTACTAGCAGGAAGGATGTACTACTGCAATGCAAGCAATCTTGGATATGGTTAATTAAGATTGTTGTTGATTTGTCAAGTTTATATATCTCAACCCAGAACACACACATTTCAGATGAGACCTGACATAAGAAAGACAAACTGGAGTAATACTAGCAAACATGCAATTGATTGTTCGGTTGTTCATCATCAGTCAGCACCCACCGTGACAGGGATTATGACAATAGATAATACTCCAAAGGAGTGTGTGCGTTGTAGTCTAGACTCAAGTAGTAATACAGAATTAATTCCTGCTGCAAGAATAAGAAAAATGCGACCACTACAAATCAGCCGGATGATTTCATACAGAAATCATCCGCCTAGTCAATCGTAGGAGTTCGATTCAGCAACACTGCGGCAGCAGCGAGCGCGTGACCAGTTCAACGCAACGCTTCTGGAACACCGGCAAAACTCCATTGCAGCACAGCGAGGCCACAACCATAGTAACGACCCAGCATCGATGGCTTCTGGCGAAGCTCCATTGCAACTCCGGCAGAGCTCCAGTGCAGCACCGACGGCGTCCGGCGAAGCTCCAATGCAGCGCCGGCTGTGCTTCTGGCGGCCCGTGTTGTTCCATTGCAACACCGTCCCAACAAGCTCGAAGCAACATCGTCGGAGTTGCAGCGCCCCCTATAACATTGCCGGAGTTTGCAGCGCCCCCCGTCGGCCACTCTCCGCGGTCACCATCGCACGACACTCCATTGCAGCTCAGGGAGCCACGCACGCTGCTTAAACCATAGCTCCGAAGGCCATGGCGGGCGGTGATCACGCATCGAGGTTTCCCTCGATACATGGCAGCAGCAGTTGTCGCAGCAAAGCATCACCACCTGTAGCAGCAACGCTCTGTTGCCCCGGTGGTGAGAGAGAGCAGGAAGAGAAGGGAGCTCTGTGCAAAGAGTAGAGAAAATCACGGTCATGGAGTGGCAAACATGAAAGCGATAGAGAGAGGAGGGATCAGTAGGAGGGGATGCACTGGCATGAAGAAGAAGACCCGAGCGAGAAGAATGTGTGGCTGTGGCTTACCCTGCGTGGGATAAGGCCGAGATGGGGAGCAACGCGCTGGGCCCAGCCAGGACACGTGTCAATTGCTGGATGAGGCTTACGTCTCGTTGTAATCATCCGGTTTAAAACAATGGTTTACCTAAGAAAAAGGTGCAAATTTCAGACCAAGTAGTACTGAATAGTGTCGGAGTTCAATCTATAGGGGAGCCAGGCCACTCAAGGATGCCGCCCAGCTCAAGTCATGGGTCATGGGGCGGCGTGCGGATGGGTCATGGAGGATGCCGACGTGCTGATGATGCAGTTCGTGTTGTCACCGCGGCAACGGAGAGCTCATGCAGGCCGAGGCCACCCACGCCATGTCCGGCCACTCGCCCTCCTCATCCGCCACACATCGCAGGTGGGCGCCCGCGTCGACCGCGGTAGCTTCTTTTGCATCCTCTTCAGCAGCGGCAGCCCCAACTCCACTTTCCTGCTCGAGGCCATCGGCAAGGGCAAGGCCGCAATGGTGCTCTCCTCCGGCGGCTGTGACATGGCCATCGCCGCGCACACCCAGGACATCGAGGAGGCTGAGGAGGAGGCGGTGGTCGTCGTTATCGTGGTGCAGGGTCCCGAGGAAGCCATGGCCACGGTGGAGGTGGCGGCGGATGTCATCAGCGAAAGGGAGCGGTTGTGGACATGAGAGGGGTTCTTTTATTTGTGGCAATTTTGCAACAACAAAAAAAACCTTGGTCGGCGGCGTATTTAGGCGGATAAGACGACGTGGCAGTTAAGCTGCCAAGTGGGTGATTGCACACGTGCCACATTAATGAATACGTAGAGCAAAGCGTATAATGGAGCATATGTGACCCTAGAGGAAGTTTAGTGATTGTATTTCAGATATTTCTAACTACAGGGACTAAAGTGGCCACCTGCTCAAGTTATAGGCCCTATAGTGAATTTTTCTCTTTATGATTATGCAAGAACAGCCCTTAGTACTAGCGTCTATAACTGCATGCTTAGAGTAACTCCAGCCGACGCCCTGCACGCCCCAGTCCAGCTTCCCGTCCGGCGACGCTCAGTTCGCCTCCTCGCCGCTGTCTCCTTGCTGGCTGCCTCGCCCTAGATGCCACGCATCGTCACCATGCCTCCCCGCCGCCTGCCGGTATCGCTCGCCGCACGCCTGCCTCCTTCCCCGCTTGCCGCCCCGTGCCTGCCTCCCTCCCCGCTCGCCGCCTCCCGCCACCGCTCGCCGCCCCGCGCTCTAACGCCCGCCGGCCTCCACGACCGGGCCGAGCGACCAGGCGGACCCCGTCTCGGGCGGGAGCTCCATCTCCTCGGGCTGGAGGAGCAGCGGCGGTGGCGCCTGTGGCGCTGCCAGCGTGGCATCCAGCAGCGTTGCGCCCTACTCATGGATCGCACACATGATCTTGAGCTGCTTCTCGGCCAGCCCAGGCCCGTGGTGAGGAAGTACTGCAGCAGGTGGACGACGTAGAGCTGCCTCGCATCGTGTCGCGCCTTGATGGACGCCACCTCGTCCAGCTGCCTGAGCACATCGGCCCGCGGCTGCAGCAGGGCCTTGATGGTGTCGTCGAGCTCCTTGACGCGCTTGTCCCCGTCAGCCAGCGGCTGCCACCACTTGCCGAAAAATAGCAGACGAGCGCGTCGCCGAGGGTGAGCATGGCGAGCATGACCACGGGCTGCATCTCCATCTCTGATCAGCAAAGGTCAACCACAAGCGCGGTTCGGTTGATCTTCTCTAGCACGTGGCGAGTCGGCGAGCAGCGCGTCTCCAGCCCGTGCACCTCGACGGACGTGGCGTGGTGGAGGCGCGTCTCCTTCCCCGTCGACGCTTGCGCTCCTCCGCTGGCTGGAGGTTATCGACGCCGCCGCGGTCAAGATGCTCGACGAAATGTCGCTGCCTCCATGGGAGCCCAACACTGCTCGTGGGGGAGCAACGAGTGGAAAATTTTGCCCCCTTAAGGCCAAAATTTTCGCCGGCAGCCCCCAAGCGGCGAAAAAATGCCTCCTGAGAGGCGCAATGGCTGGAGATGCTCTTAGAGCATCTCCAGCCGTTCGGCCCCCCAGGGCGCCGAAAAAGAGCCCCCTGGGGGCGAGCCAGCGCTAGATTGGCGCGTGGGGCGACCTAGCTCCCAGTCATCGGCCCAGCAGTCGCCCCGGGTGCAGCGATGTTGTGTATAACTTATATGCAAACTCGGCGACATTTGCACGAACTCGTCGAAACTTCATTCAAATTTGTACATAAAACATGAAAACATGCAAACTACGACTGAACTATGCCTAAACTACGCCTAGCCGCCAACGTCCGCCGTCGCCACTGAAGGAAATATGCCCTAGAGGCAATAATAAAGTTGTTATTTATATTTCCTTATATCATGATAAATGTTTATTATTCATGCTAGAATTGTATTAACCGGAAACTTAGTACTTGTGTGAATACATAGACAAACAAAGTGTCACTAGTATGCCTCTACTTGACTAGCTCGTTGAATCAATGATGGTTATGTGTCCTAACCATAGACATGAGTTGTCATTTGATTAACGGGATCACATCATTAGAGAATGATGTGATTGACTTGACCCATCTGTTAGATTAGCACGATGATCGTTTAGTTTGTTGCTATTGCTTTCTTCATGACTTATACATGTTCCTATGACTATGAGATTATGCAACTCCCGAATACCGTAGGAACACTTTGTGTGCTACCAAACGTCACAATGTAACTGGGTGATTATAAAGGTTCTCTATAGGTGTATCCGATGGTACTTGTTGAGTTGGCATAGATCAAGATTAGGATTTGTCACTCCGATTGTCGGAGAGGTATCTCTGGGCCCTCTCGGTAATGCACATCACTATAAGCCTTGCAAGCAATGCAACTAATGAGTTAGCTGCGGGATAATGCATTGTGGAACGAGTAAAGAGACTTGACGATAACGAGATTGAACTAGGTATTGAGATATCGACGATCGAATCTCGGGCAAGTAACATACTGATGACAAAGGGAACAACGTATGTTGTTATGTGGTTTAACCAATAAAGATCTTCATAGAATATGCAGGAGCCAATATGAACATCCAGGTTCTGCTATTGGTTATTGACTGGAGACGTGTCTCGGTCATGTCTACATAGTTCTCGAACCCATAGGGTCCGCACGCTTAACGTTCGGTGACGATCGGTATTATGATTTTATGTGATTCGATGTACCGAAGGTAGTTCGGAGTCCCAGATGAGATCGGGGACATGACGAAGAGTCTCGAAATGATCGAGACGTAAAGATCGATATATTGGATGACTATATTCGGACATAGGAAAGGTTCCGAGTGATTCGGTTATTTTTCGGAGTACCGGGGAGTTACGGAAATACGGGGAAGAAGTATTGGGCCTCATGAGCCAAGTGGTGGAAGAGAGGAGGCAGGGCGCGCGGCACCCCTAGCCCAAACCGAATTGGACTAGGTGGTCGGCCCCCCTTTCCTCCTTTCCTCCCTCTCCTTCCTTCTCCCCTTCCCCCTTCCTTTCCTCCTAGTAGGAGTAGGAAAGGGGAGTCCTACTCCTACTAGGAGGAGGACTCCTCCTCCTTGCGCGCCCTAGGAGGGCCGGCCGGCCTCCTCCCCTTGCTCCATCATATACGGGGGCAGGGGCACCCTAGAACACACAAGTTGATCATTGATCCCTTAGCCGTGTGCGGTGCCCTCCTCCACCATAATCCACCTCGATCATATTTTAGTGGTGCTTAGGCAAAGCCCTTCGTCGATAGAAACATCATCACTGTCATCACGCTGTCGTGCTGATGGAACTCTCCCGTGAAGCTCTGCTGGATCGGAGTTCGTGGGATGTCATCGAGCTGAACGTATGCTGAACTCGGAGGTGCCGTGCGTTCGGTACTTGGATCGGTCGGATCGTGAAGATGTTCGACTACATCAACCACGTTCTCATAGCGCTCCCACTTACGGTCTACGAGGGTACGTGGACGATACACTTCCCTCTCGTTGCTATGCATCACCATGATCTTGCGTGTGCGTAGGAATTTTGTTGAAATTACTACGTTCCCCAACAGTGGCATCCGAGCCAGGTTATTGCGTAGATGTTATATGCACGAGTAGAACACATGTGAGTTGTGGGCGATACAAGTCATACTGCTTACCAGCATGTCATACTTTGGTTCGGCGGTATTGTTGGATGAAGCGGCCTGGGCCGACATTACGCGTACGCTTACGCGAGACTGGTTCTACCGATGTGCTTTGCACACAGGTGGCTGGCGGGTGTCAGTTTCTCCAACTTTAGTTGAACCGAGTGTGGCTATGCCTGGTCCTTGCAAAGGTTAAAACAGCACTAACTTGACGAACTATCATTATGGTTTTGATGCGTAGGTAAGAACGGTTCTTACTCAGCCCATAGTAGCCACGTAAAACTTGCAACAACAAAGTAGAGGACGTCTAACTTGTTTTTGCATGGCATGTTGTGATGTGATATGGTCAAGACATGATGCTATATTTATTGTATGAGATGATCATGTTTTCTGACAAAGTTATCGGCAACTGGCAGGAGCCATATGGTTGTCACTTTATTGTATGCAATGCAATCGGCCTGTAATTGCTTTACTTTATCACTAAGCGGTAGCGATAGTCGTAGAAGCAATAGTTGGCGAGACGACAACAATGCTACAATGGAGATCAATGTGTCGCGCTGGTGACGATGGTGATCATGACGGTGCTTTGTAGATGGAGATCAAAGGCACAAGATGATGATGTCCATATCATATCACTTATATTGATTGCATGTGATGTTTATCCTTTATGCATCTTATTCTGCTTTGTTTGACGGTAGCATTATAAGATGATCTCTCACTAAATTTCAAGGTAAAAGTGTTCTCCCTGAGTATGCACCATTGCCAAAGTTCGTCGTGCCGAGACACCACGTGATGATCGGGTGTGATAAGCTCAAACTTCATCTACAACGGGTGTAAGACAGTTTTGCACACGCAGAATACTCGGGTTAAACTTGACGAGCCTAGCATATGCAGATATGGCCTCGGAACACTGAGACCGAAAGGGCGAGCGTGAATCATATAGTAGATATGATCAACATAGTGATGTTCACCCTTGAAAACTACTCTGTTTCACGTGATGATCGGACATGGTTTAATTTATATGGATCACGTGATCACTTAGATGATTAGAGGGATGTCTATCTAAGTGGGAGTTCTTAAGTAATATGATTAAATTGAACTTTATTTATCATGAACTTAGTCTTGATAGTATTTGCATATCTATGTTGTAGATCAATAGCTTGTGATATAGCTTCCTATTTATTTTGATATGTTCCTAGAGAAAATAAAGTTGAAAGATGTTAGTAGCAATGATGCGGATTGGATCCGTGATCTGAGGATTATCCTCATTGCTACATAGAAGAATTATGTCCTTGATGCACCGCTAGGTGACAGACCTATTGTGGGAGCAGATGCACACGTTATGAACGTTTGACAAAGCTCGGTATGATGACTACTTAATAGTTTAGTGCACCATGCTTTACGGCTTAGAATCGGGACTTCAAAAACGTTTTGAATGCAACAGAACATATAAGATGTTCTAAGAGTTGAAATTGGTATTTCATACTCATGCCCGTGTCGAGAGGTATGAGACCTCTGACAGTACTTTGCCTACAAGATGGAGGAGAATAGCTCAACCAGTGAGCATGTGCTCAGATTGTCTGAGTACTACAATCACTTGAATCAAGTGGGAGTTAATCTTCCAGATAAAAAGGTGATTGACAGAGTTCTCTAGTCTCTATCACCAAGTTACTGGAACTTCGTGATGAACTATAATATGCAAGGGATGACGAAATTAATTCCCAAGCTCTTGGCGATGCTCAAATCGGCGAAGGTAGAAATCAAGAAATAGCATCAAGTGTTGATGGTTAACAAGACCACTAGTTTCAAGAAAAGGGCAAAGGGAAAGAAAGGGAACTTCAAATAAGAATAGCAAGCAAGTTGTTGCTCCCATGAAGAAGCCCAAAGCTAGACCCAAGCCTGGAACTAAGTTCTACTACTGCAAAGGAAATGGTCAATGGAAGTGGAACTGCCCTAGATACTTGGCGGATAAAAAGGATGGCATAGTGAACAAAGGTATATTTGATATACATGTTATTGATGTGTACTTTACTAGTGTTTATAGCAAACCCCTCAGTATTTGATACTGGTTCAGTTGCTAAGAGTAGTAAATCGAAACGGGAGTAGCAGAATGAACAAAAACTAGTTAAGGGTGAAGTGATGATGTGTGTTGGAAGTAGTTCCAAGATTGATATGATCATCATCGCACACTCCCTATACTTTTGGGATGAGTGATGAACCTAAATAAGTGTTATTTGGTGTTTGCGTTGAGCATGAATATGATTTAATCATGTTTATTGCAATATGATTATTCATTTAAATTAGAGAATAATTGTTGTTCTGTTTACATGAATAAAACCTTCTGTGGTCATACACCCAATGAAAATGGTTTGTTGGATCTCGATCGTAGTGATACACATATTCATAATATTGAAGCCAAAAGATGCAAAGTTAATAATGATAGTGGAACTTATTTGTGGCACTGCCGTTTGGGTCATATTGGTGTAAAGCGCATGAAGAAACTCCATACTGATGGACTTCTGGAATCACTTGATTATGAATCACTTGGTACTTGTGAACCATGCCTCATGGGCAAGATGACTAAAACGCCGTTCTTCGGAACAATAGAGCGAGCAACAGATTTGTTGGAAATCATACATACTGATGTGTGTGGTCTAATGAATATTGAGGCTCGCGGCAGGTATCGTTATTTTCACCTTCACAGATGATTTGAGCAGATATGGGTATATCTACTTAATGAAACATAAGTCTGAAACATTTGAAAAGATCAAAGAATTTCAGAGTGAAGTGGAAAATCATCGTAACAAGAAAATAAAGTTTCTACGATCTAATCGTGGAGGAGAATATTTGAGTTACGAGTTTGGTCTACATTTGAAACAATGTGGAATAGTTTCGCAACTCACGCCACCCGGAACACCACAGCGTAATGGTGTGTCCGAACATCGTAATCGTACTTTACTAGATATGGTGCGATCTATGATGTCTCTTACTGGTTTACTGCTATCATTTTGGGGTTATGCTTTAGAGACGGCTACATTCACATTATAAAGGGCACCGTCTAATCCATTGAGATGACACTGTATGAACTATGGTTTGGCAAGAAACCAAAGCTGTCATTTCTTAAAGTTTGGTGTTGTGATGCTTATGTGAAAAAGTTTCAGCCAGATAAGCACAAACCTAAATCGGAAAAGTGCGTCTTCATAGGATACCCAAAAGAAACTGTTGGGTACACCTTCTATCACAGATCCGAAAGACAATATCTTTGTTGCTAAGAGTGGATCCTTTCTAGAGAAGAAGTTTCTCTCGAAAGAAGTGAGTGGGAGGAATGTAGAACTTGACAAGGTAATTGTACCTTCTCCCGAATTGGAAAATAGTTCATCACCAAAATCAGTTCTAGTGATCTCTACACCAATTAGTGAGGAAGCTAATGATGATGATCATGAAACTTCAGATCAAGTTACTACTGAACTTCTTAGGTCAACCAGAATACGTTCCGCACCAGAGTGGTATGATAATACTTTCTGGAAGTCATGTTACTAGACCATGACGAACCTACGAACTATGAGGAAGCGATGATGAGCCCAGATTCTCGAATTGGCTTGAGGCCATGAAATCTGAGATGAGATCCATGTATGAGAACAAAGTATGGACTTTGATTGACTTGCCCGGTGATCGGTGAATCATTAAGAATAAATGGATCTTCAAGAGGAAGACAGACGCTGATAGTAGTGTTACTATCTACAAAGCTCGA
This sequence comes from Triticum aestivum, assembly GCF_018294505.1. NCBI lineage: Eukaryota > Viridiplantae > Streptophyta > Magnoliopsida > Poales > Poaceae > Triticum > Triticum aestivum. The sequence goes on from NC_057806.1 coordinate 67,919,405, forward strand.
ATTGTCGCAAAAATGTTTTCGACAAGTTCAAGGTGTTGACTACGATGAGATTTTCTCACTCGTATTGATGCTTAAAAGTCTGTTCGAATCATGTTAGCAGTTGCCGCATTTTATGAAATCTAGCAAATGGATGTCAAAACTGTATTCCTTAATGGATTTCTTAAAAGAAGAGTTGTATATGATGCAACCAGAAGGTTTTGTCGATCCTAAAGGTACTAACAAAGTGAGCAAGCTCCAGCGATCCATCTATGGACTGGTGCAGGCATCTCGGAGTTGGAATATATGCTTTGATAAAGTGATCAAAGCATATGGTTTTATACAGACTTGCGGTGAAGCCTGAATTTACAAGAAAGTGAGTGGGAGCACTACAACATTTCTGATAAGTATATGTGAATGACATATTGTTGATCGGAAATAATGTAGAATTTTCAGGAAAGCATAAATGAGTGTTTTGAAAAGAGTTTTTTTTTAAAAACCTCGGTGAAGTTACTTACATATTGAGCATCAAGATCTATAGAGATAGATCAAGACGCTTGATATATTTTCAATGAGTACACACCTTGACAAGATTTTGAAGTAGTTCAAAATGGAACAGTCAAAGAAGGAGTTCTTGCCTGTGTTGTAAGGTGTGAAGTTGAGTAAGAGGACTCAAAACCGACACGACAGAAAATAGAAGAGAATGAAAAGTCATTCCCTATGCCTCAGTAATAGTTTCTATAAAGTATGCTATGTTGTTTACCAGTCCTATTGTATACCTTAGCATCTTTCTGGCAAGGGAGACAATAGTGATCTAGGAGTGATCACTGGACAGCGGTCAAATTATCCTTTAGAGGACTAAGGAAATATTTCTCAGTTATGGAGGTGATAAAAGAGTTCGTCGTAAAGAGTTACGTCGATGCAAGCTTTTCACACCGATCTAGATGACTCTAAGTCTCGATCTAGATACATATGAAAGTGGGGCAATTAGCTAGAGTAGCTTTGGTGCAAAGCATTGTAGACATAGAAAATTTGCAAAATACAATACGGCTCTGATTGTGGCAGACCCGTTGACTAAATTTCTCACAAGACAAACATGATCACTCTTTGGGTGTTAATCACATAGCGATGTGAACTAGATTATTGAATCTAGTAAACCCTTTGGGTATTAGTCACATGGAGATGTGAACTAATCACATAAAGATGTGAACTAGATTATTGACTCTAGTGCAAGTGAGAGACTGAAGGAAATATGCCCTAGAGGCAATAATAAAGTTGTTATTTATATTTCCTTATATCATGATAAATGTTTATTATTCATGCTAGAATTGTATTAACCGGAAACTTAGTACATGTGTGAATACATAGACAAACAAAGTGTCACTAGTATGCCTCTACTTGACTAGCTCGTTGAATCAATGATGGTTATGTTTCCTGACCATAGACAAGAGTTGTCATTTGATTAACGGGATCACATCATTAGAGAATGATGTGATTGACTTGACCCATTCGTTAGCTTAGCACGATGATCGTTTAGTTTGTTGCTATTGCTTTCTTCAAGACTTATACATGTTCCTATGACTATGAGATTATGCAACTCCCGAATACCGAAGGAACACTTTGTGTGCTACCAAACATCACGACGTAACTGGGTGATTATAAAGGTGCTCTACAGGTGTCTCCGATGGTACTTGTTGAGTTGGCATAGATCAAGATTAGGATTTGTCACTCCGATTGTCGGAGAGGTATCTCTGGGCCCTCTCGGTAATGCACATCACTATAAGCCTTTGCTACCTCTTGAGCACTGCATTGGTTTTCCCCGAAGAGGAAGGGATGATGCAGCAAAGTAGCGTAAGTATTTCCCTCAGTTTTTGAGAACCAAGGTATCAATCCATTAGGAGGCTACACGCGAGTCCCTCGTACCTGCACAAAACAAATAAATCCTCGCAACCAACGCAAATAGGGGTTGTCAATCCCTATAAGGCCACTTGCGAGAGTGAGATCTGATAGATATGATATAGATAATATTTTTGGTATTTTTGTGATAAAGATGCAAAGTAAAATAAAGTCAAAGTAAATAGCAAAGGAAATAACTAAGTAGTAGGAGATTAATATGATAAAGATAGACCCGGGGGCCATAGGTTTCACTAGTGGCTTCTCTCGAGAGCATAAGTATTCTACGGTGGGTGAACAAATTATTGTTGAGCAATTGACAGAATTGAGCATAGTTATGAGAATATCTAGGCATGATCATGTATATAGGCATCACGTCCGAGGCAAGTAGACCGACTCCTGCCTGCATCTACTACTATTACTCCACTCATCGACCGCTATCCAGCATGCATCTAGAGTATTAAGTTAAAGATAGAGTAACGCCTTAAGCAAGATGACATGATGTAGACGGATAGATTCATGCAATATGAAGAAAACCCCATCTTGTTATCCTCGATGGCAACAATACAATACGTGCCTTGCTGCCCCTACTATCACTGGGAAAGGACACCGCAAGATTGAACCCAATGCTAAGCACTTCTCCCATTGCAAGAAAGGTCAATCTAGTAGGCCAAACCAAACTGATAATTCAAAGAGACTTGCAAAGATAACCAATCATACATAAAAGAATTCAGAGAAGATTCAAATATTGTTCATAGATAGACGTGATCATAAACCCATAATTCATCGGTCTCAACAAACACACCGCAAAAAGAAGATTACATCGAATAGATCTCCACAGGAGAGGATGAGAACATTGTATTGAGATCCGAAAAGAGAGAAGAAGCCATCTAGCTACTAACTATGGACCCATAGGTCTGAGGTAAACTACTCACACTTCATCGGAGGGGCTATGGGGTTGATGTAGAAGCCCTTCGTGATCGATGCCCCCACCGGGGAGCTCCAGAACAGGCCCCAAGATGGGATCTCATGGATACAGAAAGTTACGGCGGTGGAATTAGGGTTTTGGCTCCGTATCTGATAGTTTGGGGGTACGTGGATATATATAGGAGGAAGGAGTATGTCGGTGGAGCAACAGGGGGCCCACGAGGGTGGAGGGCGCGCCTGGGGTAGGCAGGCGCGCCCCCTACCTCGTGGCCTCCTCTCTTGTGCCTTGACGTAGGGTCCAAGTCTCCCGGGTCTTGTTCGTTGAGAAAATCACGTTCCCGAAGGTTTCATTCCGTTTGGACTCCGTTTGACATTCCTTTTCTTCGAAACCCTTAAATAGGCAAAGAACAGCAATTCTGGGCTGGGCCTCCGGTTAATAGGTTAGTCCCAAAAATAATATAAAAGTGGATAATAAATCCCAATAATGTCCAAAACAGTAGATAATATAGCATGGAGCAATAAAAAATTATGGATACGTTGGAGACGTATCAAGCATCCCCAAGCTTAATTCCTGCTCGTCCTCGAGTAGGTAAATGATAAAAACAGAATTTTTGATGTAGAGTGCTACTTGGCATAATTTTAATGTAATTCTTCTTAATTGTGGTATGAATATTCAGATCCGAAAGATTCAAGACAAAAGTTCATATTGACAAAAAAATAATAATACTTCAAGCATACTAACTAAGCAATTATGTCTTCTCAAAATAACATGGCCAAAGAAAGTTCATCCCTACAAAATCATATGGTTTAGTCATGTTTCATTTTCGTCACACAAGAATGCTCTCATCATGCACAACCCCGATGACAAGCCAAGCAATTGTTTCATACTTTAGTAATCTCAAACCTATAAACCTTCACGCAATATATGAGCGCAAGCCATGGACATAGCACTATGGGTGGAATAGAATATAATGAGGGGGGTTATGTGGAGAAGACAAAAAAGGAGAAAGTCTCACATCAATGAGGCTAATTAATGGGCTATGGAGATGCCCACCGATTGATGTTAATGCAAGGAGTAGGGATTGCTATGCAACGGATGCACTAGAGCTATAAATGTATGAAAGCTCAACAAAAGAAACTAGTGGGTGTGCATCCAACTTGCTTGCTCACGAAGACCTAGGGCACTTGAGGAGGCCAATTAATGGAATATACAAGCCAAGTTCTATAATGAAAAATTGCCACTAGTATAAGAAAGTGACAAAACAAGAGACTCTCTAACATGAATATTAAGGTGCTACTTTGAAGCACAAGTGTGGCAAAGGATAGTAACATTGTCCCTTCTCTCTTTTTGTCTCATTTTTTGGGCCTTCTTTTTTTATGGCCTTTTCTCTTTTTTATATATTCCTCACTTGGGGCAATGCTCTAGAAAATGATGATCATCACACTTCTATTTATTTACAACTCAATGATTACAACTCGATACTAGAATAAAAGATGACTCTATATGAATGCCTCCGGCGGTGTACCGGATATGCAATGACCAAGAGTGACATGTATGAAAGAATTATGAATGGTGGCTTTGCCACAAATACTATGTCAACTACATGATCATGCTAAGCAATATGACAATAATGAATGTGTCATGATGAACGGAATGATGGAAAGTTGCATGGCAATATATCAAGGAATGGCTATGGAAATGCCATAATAGGTAGATATGGTGGCTGTTTTGAGGAAGATATAAGGAGGTTTACGTGTGAAAGAGTGTATCATATCACGGGGTTTGGATGCACCGGCGAAGTCTGCGCCAACTCTCAATGTGAGAAAGGGTAATGCACGGTACCGAAGAGGCTAGCAAGGATGGAAGGGTGAGAGTGCGTATAATCCATGGACTCAACATTAGTCATAAAGAACTCACATACTTATTGCAAAAATCTACAAGTCATCAAAAACCTCGGTACTACGCACATGCTCCTAGGGGGATAGATTGGTAGGAAAAGACCATCGCTCGTCCCCGACCGCCACTCATAAGGAAGACAATGAAATAACACCTCATGTTTCAAATTTGTTGCATAACGTTTACCATACATGTATGCTATAGGACTTGCAAACTTCAACACAAGTATTTCTCAATTTCACAACTACTCAACTAGCACGACTTTGATATTATTACCTCCATATCTCAAAACAATCATCAAGCATCAAACTTCTCTTAGTATTCAAAACACTCTTAAGAAAATTTTACAAACTTTGAATACCTAGCATATTAGGATTTTAAGAAAATTACCATGCGATTAAGGCTCTCAAAATAATCTAAGTGAAGCATGAGAGATCAATAGTTTCTATAAAACAAATCCACCACCGTGCTCTAAAAGATATAAGTGAAGTACTAGAGCAAAATTATACAACTCAAAAGATATAAGCGAAGCACATAGAGTATTCTAACAAATTCCGAATCATGTATGGCTCTCTCAAAAGGTGTGTACAGCAAGGATGATTGTGGTAAACTAACAAGCAAAGACTCAAATCATACAAGACGCTCCAAGCAAAACACATATCATGTGGCGAATAAAAATATAGCTCCAAGTAACGTTACCGATAGAAGTAGACGAAAGAGGGGATGCCTTCTGCGGCATCCCCAAGATTTGGCTTTTAGGTGTCCTTAGATTATCTTGGGGGTGCCATGGGCATCCCCAAGCTTAGTCTCTTTCCACTCCTTGTTCCATAATCCATCAAATCTTTACCCAAAACTTGAAAACTTCACAACACAAAACTCAAAGTAGGAAATCTCGTGAGCTCCGTTAGCAAAAGAAAACAAAAGACCACTTCAAGGTACTGTAATGAACTCATTCTTTATTTATATTGGTGTTATACCTACTGTATTCCAACTTCCCTATGATTTATAAACTATTTTACTAGCCATAGATTCATCAAAATAAGCAAACAACACACGAAAAACAGAATCTGTCAAAAACAGAACAGTCTGTAGTAATCTGTATCTAGCGCAAGATCTGGAACCCCAAAAATTCTAAAATAAATTTCTGGACCTGAGGAATTTATCTATTAATCATCTTAAAAAATAATTAACTAAATATCACTTTCCAAATAAAAATGGCAGCAGTTCTCGTGAGCGCTAAAGTTTTTGTTTTTTACAGCAAGTTTAACAAGACTTTCCCCAAGTCTTCCCAACGGTTCTACTTGGCACAAACACTAATTAAACACAAAAAACACAACCAAAACAGAGTCTAGATAAATTATTTATTACTAAACAGGAGCAAAAAGCAAGGAATAAAAATAAAATTGGGTTGCCTCCCAACAAGCGCTATCGTTTAACGCCCCTAGCTAGGCATAACAAGCAAGAATAGATCTAGGTATTGCCATCTTTGGTAGGCAATCCATAAGTGGCTCTCATAATAGATTCATAAGGTAATTTAATTTTCTTTCTAGGAAAGTGTTCCATGCCTTTCCTTAATGGAAATTGGAATCTAATATTTCCTTCCTTCATATCAATAATTGCACCAATCGTTCTAAGGAAAGGTCTACCAAGAATAATAGGACATGAAGGATTGCAATCTATGTCAAGAACAATAAAATCTACGGGCACATAATTCCTATTTGCAAGAATAAGAACATCATTAATTCTTCCCATAGGTTTCTTAATAGTGGAATCCGCAAGGTGCAAGTTTAGAGAGCAATCATCAAAATCATGGAAACCTAACAAATCACACAAAGTCTTTGGAATCGTGGAAACACTAGCACCCAAATCACATAAATCATAGCATTCATGATCTTTAATTTTAATTTTAATAGTTGGTTCCCACTCATCATAAAGTTTTCTAGGGATAGAAACTTCCAATTCAAGTTTTTCTTCATGAGATTGCATCAAGGCATCAACGATATGTTTAGTAAACGCTTTATTTTGACTATAAGCATGAGGAGAATTTAGCACCAATTGCAACAAGGAAATACAATCAATCAAAGAGCAATTTTCATAGTTAAATTCCTTGAAATCCATAATAGTGGGTTTAGCAACATCTAGGGTTTTAATTTCTTCAAACCCACTTTTTTCAAATTTAGCATCAAGATCAACAAATTCTGAATTCTTAGAATGCCTTCTAGGTAAAGGTGGATCATATTCAGTCCCATCATTATCAAGATTCATATTGCAAAACAAAGATTTAATAGGGGACACATCAATAACTTTTAGATATTCATCATTATTTTCATAGGAACTCGGTTTAGCGGCCATCTTATTAACTAAGGTAGCCTGCCTATCTGAAATTTCAGCAGTTAATTTCTCAAGATGAGCAATTTGGGATCCTAAACCATCGAATTCTTTAGACATATCATCAAGCTCTTTATTCATAAAACTCATAAAACTTTTCTGTTCTTTAAGCTCGTTTCTGAAGAAACTATTATGTTCAAATTGCAAGACCATGAAACTCCTGACATTGCTTTCGATTTCTTCTAATCTTTTAAGGTGAAGGTCACCAAATTTAGGTAGAGCCATCGTGACAAGCAAGAGAACTAACACACAAGCAAACAAAAAGCAAGCGGGTAAAAAGAGGCAAATAGAGAAAGAGAGGGAGGATAGAGAGAGAGGGCAAATAAAACGGCAAGGGTGAAGTGGGGGAGAGAAAAACGAGAGGCAAATGGCAAATAATGTAATGCGGGAGATAAGGGTATGTGATGGGTACTTGGTATGTTGACTTTTGCGAAGACCTCCCCGGCAACGGCGCCAGAAATCCTTCTTGCTACCTCTTGAGCACTGTGTTGGTTTTCCCCGAAGAGGAAGGGATGATGCAGCAAAGTAGCATAAGTATTTCCCTCAGTTTTTGAGAACCAAGGTATCAATCCAGTAGGAGGCTACGCGCGAGTCCCTCGTACCTGCACAAAACAAATAAATCCTCGCAACCAACGCAAATAGGGGTTGTCAATCCTTATAAGGCCACTTACGAGAGTGAGATCTGATAGATATGATATAGATAATATTTTTAGTATTTTTATGATAAAGATGCAAAGTAAAATAAAGGAAAAGTAATTAGCAAAGGAAATAACTAAGTAGTAGGAGATTAATATGATAAAGATAGACCCGGGGGACATAGGTTTCACTAGTGGCTTCTCTCGAGAGCATAAGTATTCTACGGTGGGTGAACAAATTATTGTTGAGCAATTGACAGAATTGAGCATAGTTATGAGAATATCTAGGCATGGTCATGTATATAGGCATCACGTCCGAGACAAGTAGACCGACTCCTGCCTGCATCTACTACTATTACTCCACTCATCGACCGCTATCCAGCATGCATCTAGAGTATTAAGTTAAAGATAGAGTAACGCCTTAAGCAATATGACATGATGTAGAGGGATAGACTCATGCAATATGCAGAAAACCCCATCTTGTTATCCTCGATGGCAAAAATACAATACGTTCCTTGATGCCCCTACGGTCACTGGGAAAGGACACCGCAAGATTGAACCCAAAGCTAAGCACTTCTCCCATTGTAAGAAAGATCAATCTAGTAGGCCAAACCAAACTGATAATTCGAAGAGACTTGCAAAGATAACCAATCATACATAAAAGAATTCAGAGAAGATTCAAATATTGTTCATATATAGACTTGATCATAAACCTACAATTCATCGGTCTCAACAAACACACCGCAAAAAGAAGATTACATCGAATATATCTCCACAAGAGAGGGGGAGAACATTGTATTGAGATCCAAAAAGAGAGAAGAAGCCATCTAGCTACTAACGATGGACCCATAGGTCTGAGGTAAACTACTCACACTTCATTGGAGGGGCTATGGTGTTGATGTAGAAGCCCTCCGTGATTGATGCCCCCTCCGTCGGAACTCCAGAACAGGCCCCAAGATGGGATCTCGTGGATACAGAAAGTTACGGCGGTGGAATTAGGGTTTTGGCTCCGTATCTGATCGTTTGGGGGTACATGGATATATATAGGAGGAAGGAGTACGTCGATGGAGCAACAGGGGGCCCACGAGGGTGGAGGGCGCTCCTGGGGTAGGCAGGCGCGCCCCCCCTACCTCGTGGCCTCCTCTCTTGTGCCTTGACATAGGGTCCAAGTCTCCCGGGTCTTGTTCATTGAGAAAATCACGTTCCCGAAGGTTTCATTCCGTTTGGACTCAGTTTGATATTCCTTTTCTTCGAAACCCTAAAATAGGCAAAAAAACAGCAATTCTGGGCTGGGCCTCCGGTTAATAGGTTAGTCCCAAAAATAATACTAAAGTGGATAATAAATCCCAATAATGTCCAAAACAGTAGATAATATAGCATGGAGCAATCAAAAATTATAGATACATTGGAGACGTATCAGCCTTGCAAGCGATGCAACTAATGATTTAGCTGCGGGATAGTGCATTGTGGAATGAGTAAAGAGACTTGCCGGTAACAAGATTGAAATAGGTATTGAGATACCGACGATCGAATCTCGGGCAAATAACATACCGATGACAAAGAGAACAATGTATGTTGTTATAAGTGAAGGAAATATGCCCTAGAGGCAATAATAAAGTTATTATTTATTTCCTTATATCATGATAAATGTTCATTATTCATGCTAGAATTGTATTAACCGGAAACATAATACATGTGTGAATACATAGACAAAGGAAATAAATACATTGTTCTCTTTGACGAGCTCGTAGATCAAAGATGGTTATGTTTCCTAACCATAGAATTGAGTTGTCATTTGATTAACGGGGCCACATCATTAGGAGAATGATGTGATTGACATGACCCATTCCATTAGCTTAGCACACGATCGTTTTGTATGTTGTTATAGCTTTCTTCATGACTTATACATGTTCCTATGACTATGAGATTATGCAACTCCTGTTTACCGGAGGAACACTTTGTGTGCTACCAAACGTCACAATGTAACTGGGTGATTATAAAGGTGCTCTACAGGTGTCTCCCAAGGTACTTGTTGGGTTGGCGTATTTCGAGATTAGGATTTGTCACTCCGATTGTCGGAGAGGTATCTCTGGGCCTCTCGGTAATGCACATCACTTAAGCCTTGCAAGCATTGCAACTAATGAGTTAGTTGCGGGATGATGTATTACGGAATGAGTAAAGAGACTTGCCGATAACGAGATTGAACTAGGTATTGAGATACCGACGATCGAATCTCGGGCAAGTAACATACCGATTACAAAGGGAACAACGTATGTTGTTATGCGGTCTGACCGATAAAGATCTTCATAGAATATGTAGGAGCCAATATGAGCATCCAGGTTCTGCTATTGGTTATTGACCGGAGACGTTTCTCGGTCATGTCTACATAGTTCTCGAACCCGTAGGGTCCGCACGCTTAACGTTACGATGACAGTTTTATTATGAGTTTATGTATTTTGATGTACCGTAGGTTGTTCGGAGTCCCGGACGTGATGATGGACATGACGAGGAGTCTCGAAATGGTCGAGACATGAAGATTGATATATTGGAAGCCTATGTTTGGATATCGGAAGTGTTCCGGGTGAAACAGTGATTTTACCGGAGTACCGGAGGGGTTACCGGAACCCCCGGAGGCTATTGGGCCTTATGGGCCCAAGTGGAGAAAGAGGAGAGGCGGCCAAGGGGCAGCCGCACGCCCCTCCCACCCCACCCCCCCCCAAGTCTGAATTGGACAAGGAGGGGGGCGGCGCCCCCCCTTTCCTTTCCCCTCTCTCCTCCTTCCCCCCCAAGTCCTAATCCAACTAGAAAAAAGGAGGGAGTCCTACTCCCGGTGGGAGTAGGACTCCTCCGGCGCGCCTCCTCCTATGGTCGGCCGCACCCCCCCCCTTGCTCCTTTATATACGGGGGAAGGGGGCACCCCATAGACACAACAATTGATCATTGATCTCTTAGCCGTGTGCGGTGCCCCCCTCCACCATAGTCCACCTCGATAATACTATAGCGCTGCTTAGGCGAAGCCCTGTGTCGGTAGAACATCAACATCGTCACCACGCCGTCGTGCTGACGAAACTCTCCCTCAACACTCGGCTGGATCGGAGTTTGAGGGACGTCATCGGGCTGAACGTGTGCTGAACTCGGAGGTGTCGTACGTTCGGTACTTGATCGGTCGGATCGTGAAGACGTACGCCTACATAAACCGCGTTGTGCTAACGCTTCTGCTTTCGCTCTATGAGGGTACGTAGACAACACTCTCCCCTCTCGTTGCTATGCACCACCATGATCTTGCGTGTGCGTAGGAATTTTTTTGAAATTACTACGTTCCCCAACAGTGGCATCCGAGCCAGGTTTTATGCGTAGATATCATATGCATGAGTATAACACAAGTGAGTTGTGGGCGATATAAGTCATACTGCTTACCAGCATGTCACACTTTGGTTCAGCGGTATTGTTGGATGAAGCGGCCCGGACCGACATTACGCGTACGCTTACGTGAGACTGGTTTTACCACCATGCTATGCACACAGGTGACTAGCGGGTGTCCGTTTCTCCAACTTTAATTGAACCGAGTGTGGCTACACCCGGTCCTTGCGAAGGTTAAAACAGCACCAACTTGACAAACTATCGTTGTGGTTTTGATGCGTAGGTAAGAACGGTTCTTGCTAAAGCCCATAGCAGCCACGTAAAACTTGCAACAACAAAGTAGAGGACGTCTAACTTGTTTCTGCAGGGCATGTTGTGATGTGATATGGTCAAGACATGATGCTAAATTTTATTGTATGAGATGATCATGTTTTGTAACCGAGTTATCGGTAACTGGCAGGAGCCATATGGTTGTCGCTTTATTGTATGCAATGCAATCGCCCTGTAATGCTTTACTTTATCACTAAGCGGTAGCGATAGTCGTGGAAGCATAAGTTTGGCGAGACGACAACGATGCTACGATGGAGATCAAGGTGTCGTGCCGGTGACGATGGTGATCATGACGGTGCTTCAGAGATGGAGATCACAAGCACAAGATGATGATGGCCATATCACATCACTTATATTGATTGCATGTGATGTTTATCTTTTATGCATCTTATCTTGCTTTGATTGACGGTAGCATTATAAGATGATCTCTCACTAAATTTCAAGATAAAAAGTGTTCTCCCTGAGTAGTGATGATCGGGTGTGATAAGCTTTATGTCCATCTACAACGGGTGCAAGCCAGTTTTGCACACGCAGAATACTCAGGTTAAACTTGACGAGCCTAGCATATGCAGATATGGCCTCGAAACACTGAGACCGAAAGGTCGAGCGTGAATCATATAGTAGATATGATCAACATAGTGATGTTCACCATTGAAAACTACTCCATTTCACGTGATGATCGGTTATGGTTTAGTTGGTTTGGATCACGTGATCACTTAGAATATTAGAGGGATGTCTTTCTAAGTGGGAGTTCTTAAGTAGTATGACTAATTGAACTTAAATTTATCATGAACGTAGTCCTCATAGTATTAGCATATCGATGTTGTATATCAATAGCTCGCGTTTAGCTCCCCTGTTTTATTTTTGATATGTTCCTAGAGAAAAACTATGTTGAAAGATGTTAGTAGCAATGATGCGGATTGGATCCGTGATCTGAGGTTTATCCTCATTGCTGCACAGAAGAATTATGTCCTTGATGCACCGCTAGGTGACAAACCTATTGCATGCTTAGATGCAGATGTTATGAATGTTTGGCTAGCTCAATATGATGACTACCTGATAGTTTAGTGCACCATGCTTAAACGGCTTAGAATCGGGACTTGAAAAACATTTTGAACGTCATGGACCATATGAGATGTTCCAGGAGTTGAAGTTAATATTTCAAGTAAATACCCGAGTTGAGAGATATGAAGTCTCCAACAAGTTCTATAGCTAAAAGATGGATGAGAATAGCTCAAGCAGTGAGCATGTGCTCAGATTGTCTGGGTACTACAATCGCTTGAATCAAGTGGAAGTTAATCTTCCAGATAAAATAGTGATTGACAGAATTCTCTAGTCACCATCACCAAGTTAGTAGAACTTCGTGATGAACTATAATATGCAAGGGATAACAGAAACGATTCCCAAGCTCTTCGTGATGCTGAAATCGACGAAGGTAGAAATAAAGAAAAGCATCAAGTGTTGATGGTAAACAAAACCACTAGTTTCAAGTAAAGGGACAAAGGGAAGAAAGGGGAACTTCAAGAAGAACGGCAAACAAGTTGCTGCTCACGTGAAAAAACCCCAAGTCCGGACCTAAGCCTGAAAGTGAGTGCTTCTACTGCAAAGGGACTGGTCATTGGAAGAGGAACTACCCAAGTAATTGGCGGATAAGAAGGATGGCAAAGTGAACATAGGTATATTTGATATACATGTTATTGATGCTTACTTTACTAATGTTTATAGAAACCCCTTAGTATTTCATACTAGTTCAGTTGCTAAGAATAGCAACTCAAAACGGGAGTTGTAGAATGAACAGAGACTAGTTAAGGGTGAAGTGACGATGTGTATTGGAAATGGTTCCAAGATTGATATGATCATCATCGCACACTCCCTATACTTTCGGGATTAGTGTTAAACCTAAAATAAATGTTATTTAGTGTTTGCGTTGAGCATGAATTTGATTGGATCATGTTTATTGCAATACGGTTATTCATGTAAGTTAGAGAATAATTGTTGTTCTGTTTACATGAATAAAACCTTCTATGGTCATACACCCAATGAAAATGGTTTGTTGGATCTCGATCGTGGTGATACACATTTTTATAATATTGAAGCCAAAAGATGCAAAGTTAATAATGATAGTGCAACTTATTTGTGGCACTGCTGTTTAGGTCATATTTGTGTAAAGCGCATGAAGAAAATCCATGCTGATGGGCTTTTGGAATCACTTGATCATGAATTGGTTGATACTTGCGAACCGTGCCTCATGGGCAAGATGACTAAAACGCCGTTCTCCGGAACTATGGAGCGAGCAACAGATTTTTTGGGAATCATACATACAGATGTGCGTGGTCCGATGAATATTGAGGCTCACGGCAGGTATCTTTATTTTCTGACCTTCACAAATGATTTGAGCAGATATGGGTATATCTACTTGATGAAACATAAATCTGAAACATTTGAAAAGTTCAAAGAATTTCAGAGTGAAGTGGAAAATCATCGTAACAAGAAAATAAAGTTTCTACGATCTGATCGCAGAGGCGGATATTTGAGTTACGAGTTTGGTCTCCAATTAAAACAATGTGGAATAGTTTCACAAACTCATGCCACCTAGAACACCACAACGTAATGGTGTGTCCGAACGTCGTAATCATAGTTTACTAGATATGGTGCGATCTATGATGTCTCTTACTGGTTTACCACTATCGTTTTGGGGTTATGCATTAGAGACAGCTGCATTCACATTAAAAAAGGGCACCATCTAAATTCGTTGAGATGACACCTTATGAACTGTGGTTTAGCAAGAAACCTAAGCTATCGTTTCTTAAAGTTTGGGGTTGCAATGCTTATGTGAAAAAGTTTCATCTTGATAAGCTCAAACCCAAGTCGGAGAAGTGCATCTTCATATGATACCCAAAAGTAACTGTTGGGTACACCTTCTATCACAGATCCGAAGGCAAGATATTTGTTGCTGACAATGGATCCTTTCTATAAAAGGAGTTTCTCTTGAAAGAAGTGAGTGGGAGGAAAGTAGAACTTGATGAGGTAACTGTACTTGCTCCCTTATTGGAAAATAGTTCATCACAGAAATCTGTTTCTGTGACTCCTACACCAATTAGTGAGGAAGCTAATGATGATGATCATGTAACTTCAGATCAAGTTACTACCAAACCTCATAGGTCAACCAGAGTGAGATCCGCATTAGAGTGGTACGGTAATCCTGTTCTGGAGGTCATGTTAATTGACCATGACGAACCTACGAATTATGAGGAAGCGATGATGAGCCTAGATTCCGCGAAATGACTTGAGGCCATGGAATCTGAGATGGGATCCATGTATGAGAACAAAGTGTGGACTTTGGCTGACTTGCCCGATGATTGGCAAGCCATAGAAAATAAATGGATCTTCAAGAGGAAGACGGACGCTGATAGTAGTGTTACTATCTACAAAGCTAGACTTGTCGAAAAAGGTTTTTGACAAAGTTCAAGGTGTTGACTACGATGAGATTTTCTCACTCATAGCGATGCTTAAGTATATCCGAATCATGTTAGCAATTACCGCATTTTATGAAATCTGGCAAATGGATAAACAAAACTGCATTCCTTAATGGATTTATTAAAGAAGAGTTGTATATGATGCAACCAGAAGGTTTTGTCAATCCTAAAGGTACTAACAAAATATGCAAGCTCCAGCAATCCATCTATGGACTGGTTCAAGCATCTCGGAGTTGGAATATACGCTTTGATAAGTTGATAAAAGCATATAGTTTTATACAGACTTGCGGTGAAGCCTGTATTTACAAGAAAGTGAGTGGGAGCACTACAACATTTCTGATAAGTATATGTAAATGACATATTGTTGATCGGAAATAATGTAGAATTATTCTGCAAAGCATAAAGGAGTGTTTGAAAGGATTTTTCAAAGAAAGACCTCAGTGAAGCTCCTTACATATTGAGCATCAAGTTCTATAGAGATAGATCAAGACGCTTGATAAGTTTTTTTAATGAGTACATACCTTGGCAAGATTTTGAAATAGTTCAACATGGAACAGTCAAAGAAAGAGTTCTTGCCTGTCTTACAAGGTGTGAAGTTGAGTAAGACTCAAAACCCGACCACGGCAGAAGATAGAGAGAGAATGAAAGTCATTCCCTATGCCTCAGCCATAGGTACTATAAAGTATGCCATGCTGTGTACCAGATATATTGTATACCCTACATTTTTTGGCAAGGGAGTACAATAGTGATCTAGGAGTAGATCACTGGACAGCGGTCAAAATTATCCTTAGTGGAATAAGGATATGTTTCTCGATTATGGAGGTGACAAAAGGTTTGTCGTAAAGGGTTACGTCGATGCAAATTTTGACACTGGTCCAGATGACTCTAAGTCTCAATCTGGATACATTTTGAAAGTGGGAGCAATTAGCTAGAGTAGCTCCGCGCAGAGCATTGTTGACATAGAAATTTGTAAAATACATATGGATCTGAATGTGGCAGACCCGTAGACTAAACTTCTCTCACAAGAAAAACATGATCACACCTTAGTACTCTTTGGGTGTTAATCACATAGCGATGTGAACTAGATTGTTGACTCTAGTAAACCCTTTGGGTGTTGGTCACATGAGATGTGAACTGTGGGTGTTAATCACATAGTGATGTGAACTATTGGTGTTAAATCACATGGAGATGTGAACTAGATTATTGACTCTAGTGCAAGTGGGAGACTGAAGGAAATATGCCCTAGAGGCAATAATAAAGTTATTATTTATTTCCTTATATCATGATAAATGTTTATTATTCATGCTAGAATTGTATTAAACGGAAACATAATACATGTGTGAATACATAGACAAACAGATTGTCACTAGTATGCCTCTACTTGACTAGCTCGTTGATCAAAGATGGTTATGTTTCCTAACCATAGACATGAGTTGTCATTTGATTAACGGGGTCACATCATTAGGAGAATGATTTGATTGACATGACCCATTCCGTTAGCTTAGCACATGATCATTTAGTATGTTGCTATTACTTTCTTCATGACTTATACATGTTCCTATGACTATGAGATTATGCAACTCCCGTTTACCGGAGGAACACTTTGTGTGCTACCAAACGTCATAGGTGTCTCTACAGGTGTCTCCGAAGGTACTTGTTGGGTTGGTGTATTTCGAGATTAGGATTTGTCACTCCGATTGTCGGAGAGGTATCTCTGGGCCCTCTCGGTAATGCACATCACTTAAGCCTCGCAAGCATTGCAACTAATGAGTTAGTTGCGGGATGATGTATTACGGAACGAGTAAAGAGACTTGCCGGTAATGAGATTGAACTAGGTATTGAGGTACCAACGATCGAATCTCGGGCAAGTAACATACCGATGACAAAGGGAACAATGTATGTTGTTATGCGGTCTGACCGATAAAGATCTTCGTAGAATATGTAGGAGCCAATATGAGCATCCAGGTTCCGCTATTGGTTATTGACCGGAGACGTGTCTCGGTCATGTCTACATAGTTCTCGAACCCGTAGGGTCCGCACGCTTAACGTTATGATGACAGTTTTATTATGAGTTTATGTATTTTGATGTACCGAAGGTTGTTCGGAGTCCCGGACATGATCACGGACATGATGAGGAGTCTCGAAATGGTCGAGACATGAAGATTGATATATTGGAAGCCTATGTTTGGATATCGAAAGTGTTCCGGGTGAAATAGTGATTTTACCGGAGTACCGGAGGGGTTACCGGAACCCCCCGGAGGCTATTGGGCCTTATGGGCCCAAGTGGAGGAAGAGGAGAGGCGGCCAAGGGGCAGCCGTGCGCCCCTCTCCCCCTCCCCCAAGTCCGAATTGGACAAGGAGGGGGCCGCGCCCCCCCCCCCTTTCCTTTCCCCTCTCTCCTCCTTCCCCCCCAAGTCCTAATCCAACTAGGAAAAAGGAGGGGAGTCCTACTCCCGGTGGGAGTAGGACTCCTCCGGCGTGCCTCCTCCTATGGCTGGCCGCACCCCCCCCCCTTGCTCCTTTATATACGGGGGCAGGGGCACCCCATAGACACAACAATTGATCATTGATCTCTTAGCCGTGTGCGGTGCCCCCCTCCACCATAGTCCACCTTGATAATACTGTAGCGGTGCTTAGGCGAAGCCCTACGTCGGTAGAACATCAACATCATCACCACGCCGTCGTGCTGACGAAACTCTCCCTCAACACTCGGCTGGATTGGAGTTCGAGGGACGTCATCGGGATGAACGTGTGCTGAACTCGGAGGTATCGTACGTTCGGTACTTGATCGGTCGGATCGTGAAGACGTACGACTACATCAACCGCGTTGTGCTAACGCTTCTGCTTTCGGTCTATGAGGGTACGTAGACAACACTCTCCCCTCTCGTTGCTATGCATCACCATGATCTTGCGTGTGCGTAGGATTTTTTTTTGAAATTACTACGTTCCCCAACAATAATGTAACGCCCTCGATGCGGCTTTATCTCCCACGTGTCAAAGCACGACTTAGAGGCATAACCGCATTGAAAGCAATGTTGCAAGTGAGGTAATATTCACACAACCCATGTAATACATAAGCGAAAGAGAAACGTAGTTGGCTTACAATCGCCACTTCACACAATTACATGAATAAAGCATTACATCATCCAGATACACACAAGGTCCGACTACGGAACCCAAAATAAAAGAAGACTACCCCAAATTCTACAAAGATCCCCGATCGTCCCAACTAGGCTCCACTACTGATCAACTGAAAAACGGAACAACATATGAACACGATCTTCATCGAGCTCCTCCTTGAGATCGGTTGCGTCAACTGTACGGTTTCATTGGCACCTGCAAACTGGTTTTGGAAGTATCTGTGAGTCACGGGGACTCAGCAATCTCACACCCTCGCGATCAAGACTATTTAAGCTTATAGGTAGGGTAAAAGGTATGAGGTGGAGCTGCAGCAAGCGACTAGCATATATGGTGGCTAACATACACAAATGAGAGCAAGAAGAGAAGGCAAAGCACGGTCGAGAAACTATGATCAAGAAGTGATCCTAGAACAACCTACGCCAAACATAACTCCAACACCATGTTCACTTCCCGGACTCTGCCGAGAAGAGACCATCACGGTTACACACGCGGTTGATGTATTTTAAATAAGATCAACTTCAGGTTTTCCACAACCGGACATTAACAAATTCCCATCTGCCCATA
Organism: Triticum aestivum; assembly: GCF_018294505.1. Classification (NCBI taxonomy): domain Eukaryota; kingdom Viridiplantae; phylum Streptophyta; class Magnoliopsida; order Poales; family Poaceae; genus Triticum; species Triticum aestivum. The sequence continues at coordinate 67,937,992 of NC_057806.1, forward strand.
ACCGCGGGCACGGCTTTCGAAAGTTCAAATCCCTGCAGGGGTGTCCCAACTTAGCCCATCACAAGCTCTCACGATCAACGAAGGATATTCCTTCTCCCAAGATAATCCGATCAGACTCGGCTTCCCGGTTACACGACATCCTCGACAATGGTAAAACAAGTCCAGCAAAGCCACCCAGATGTGCCGACAAATCCCGATAGGAGCTGCACATATCTCATTCTTAGGGCACACTGGATGAGTCAGATGTCGGGTGGGCCAGCCCAGAGTTGCCCCCGGTAGCTCCGGACATCGCTCAGTTTGGGCCAACACTTAGACAAGCACTGGCCCGGGGGTTTAAAATAAAGATGACCCTCGAGATACGCGACTCCCAAGGGAAAAAGGCTAGGTGGCGAATGGTAAAACCAATGTTGGGCCTTGCTGGAGGAGTTTTATTCAAGGCGAACTGTCAAGGGGTTCCCATTATAACCCAATCGTGTAAGGAACGCAAAATCCGGGAACATAACACTGATATGACGGAAACTAGGGCGGCAAGAGTGGAACAAAACACCAGGCATAAGGCCGAGCCTTCCACCCTTTACCAAGTATATAGATGCATTAATTAAATAAGAGATATTGTGATATCCCAACAAAATATCCATGTTCCAACAAGGAACAAACTCCAATCTTCACCTGCAACTAACAACGCTATAAGAGGGGCTGAGCAAAGCGGTAACATAGCCAAACAACGGTTTGCTAGGACAAGGTGGGTTAGAGGCTTGGCTTAACAAATATGGGAGGCATGATAAGCAAGTGGTAGGTATCATGGCATAGGCATAGCAAAAGAGCGAGCAACTAGCAAGCAAAGATACAAGTGATTTCAAGGGTATGGTCATCTTGCCTGAGATCACGGAAGGAAGAACAACGAGTCCATGAAGAAGACAAACGGACGTAGTCAAACGAATCCTCACAAACGCAACGTTATCAGAACCAACCCGAAGAAGCAACACCGGAAAGGAGTAAACAACATAGTAAACAACCATCACATAACATGGCATGATGCACAATCAAGTATGATGCATGTCCGGTTTAAATGTGCATGGCAAAGTAAAGTGCACAAACAACACTACAAATTAAGTGGAGATCAATATGCTACTCCGTTGCATATTGACGAAACACCACATTCAGGTTATTTAGTTTGATCTCGTTTATGTACCCAACAATATTAAATGTTGTTAAGCATGGAAAGAGGTGAAGCATAAAGAAACTATCTATCTAGGCAAGTTTAAATGAGGCCGGAACAACAAAACAACAAGTCCGGAAAATCCTCATGTGCATATATTAGGTTTGGTAATGTTCTGCCCTAAACCATATTTTATAGTTGTTAAACATGCAAGGAGATGCCACCATGTTAAACTAGGCATTTTTCTACCCCATTTACATATAAAGTTTGTTAAGTTTGGAGCTACGGTTAATTTGTTATGAATTAAAGCATTTTAGCATGGCATTAAGTAAAAATTACACAAACAGCATTTTAAACATTTTAAACATGGATGAAAATGACATATTATGAAACTAGACAAAATTCTAAGCAAGTTTCATATATAAATTGTTTTAATCCGATGCACGGTTATTAAGTTATTATATGCATGAAGTTTAGGGACCTAACTGCAAAACAATGTTCTCTGAAAAAAAAGGAAAAACGTTCTATGTAAAAGAACACGATACGGGCCGGAACTGGTTGGCCCATCAGTGCACGGGAGGGCTTGGGGGTCTCACAGCGGGTCTTGGGCCGGACGGTGGTGAGGTAGGCCGGATTTGGGCTTGGAAGCTGTTGGGCCGCGGCTGGAGAGGAGGCCGGCCCAGGCGAGTAGCGAGGCTGCTCGGTCAAAATGGAGGGAGTCAACGCGGGCTCCGCTAGCTCGTCTTCGGCGCAGAGGAACCAGGGGCGCGGCGGCTGGGAGTCGAACTCCGGCGAGCGAGGCATAGGGGCGGCGAGGCGAGGGACTTGGCGACGGCGGCGGATTACAGGTGCGGCGGCCTGGAGCGGCAGCGAACCAGTCGTCGCAGCGGGCGTTGGAGCGGCTTGGCTTGATGCAGAGGAGGCGCGGGATGAGCAGGATGGAGAGGATGCAGCAGTGGGCACTTGACGACGAGGCAGGCGACAGCAGCTTGGCACGGCGCGGAGCTTGGCTCGGAGTCGAGGTCGCTGGAGGGGGCGAGGATGGGGCCTTGGGCGTCGCGGTTAGCAGAGGAGGCCGAGGCTCCATGGACGGAGAACGACAGCGCGGACGGGAACTTGGGGCTCCAGCAGCGCCAAGAACGGCGAAGGTGGGTGGATCCGGTCGGTCGGCGCCGGGTCCGGGCAAACGGCAGCGCAGAAGGAGGAGTTCTTGGGCGGAGCTGCTTGTGGTTCCCCATGGCGGCTCCTGCGAGGAAAAACAGCGAGAGGGAGCGAGAGATCCAGGGGAAAAATGAAGGGAGAAGGAGGAACGGGCGGTTCCTGGTGACTGCGGGTCGGTCGCGGACGGCGAGGGCTCCGATGGCCGGCAAGGGTTGGTGGAGAGGTGCTCGGGCAGGATTGGTGGGGATGGATTTTGGATCGGGAGGAGCTGTGGCGGCTGCAGAGTTGATTTGGTGGCGCTGAAAACAAGGGGAAGATGGCGGCGGCGGGGAGGAATGATGGGACAGACTCCCTAGATGTTAGGGTTGGCCTAAATATATATAACAATGAGATAAAGGGCTATTTGGACCCTCTGATTTAGATCGGACGGTCGAGATAAAAAGGTTGGTGAGTCCAAATAAAGAAACAGTGACGTTTTGTAGATGTTCGGGGGTGATCCGGACACAACGGTAGCGACAGTCCGAGTCGGGTCCGGGACAGCTTTCGGGCGCGCGCGCGAGGAGGGTCGCGGGCTGATGAGAGAGGTTAGGTAGGGCCTGGCGGTGAGTAGTGAGCTGTGTAGACGGTCTCGAGCTGAGAGAAGAGAAGAGAGGGAGCCCCAGCGACTATTTCCAGAGACGGAAAACATCCGACGTTAGACCGGCTATAATGTCGCTATAGTTTAATGGTTGGGCTATCAAACGAACTCCGAATGCGATGAAACTTGACAAGCGGTCTATCTATACTATAATAAGACCGCACGCCAACTTTCAACCCACTCCGAGAACATTTTCCGGCCACTTGTAAAATAATATTTCGGACATGCCGCGGGCGCGTGCAAGTGTGTCTGGGCTCAGAACTGACAACAGAAAGAACTGGGGGAAACCCGGACGGATGCAGGTTTTGAAAACATGATGATGCAACGCACATGATGACATGACAACATGCAACACGCAAGCAAATGACATGGCAATGACGGCGAATAACTGGAAGACACCTGGCGCATCGGTCTCGGGGTGTCACAAATAAGGACCTTCATGTATGGAAGAAAAATGGCTCCCACCCCACCTCCACCCACGCCGATAGGCTCTCCGGTGATCTCCCTCTCTAGCCACTAAACTCCCAAACCAATCCACTCATCCTCTCCGGCGTCTCCTCCTCTCTACAAGGATCACCATCTTCGATGGATCAGGGTTCTGGTTCTACCCTTGGCTTGGATTTCTCCAAGGGGCTGGTTTTTGCAAATGAGATCTATAGATCTTGTGGCGTCTCGGTTCATCCTTCAGATGGCACGGATTCTTTCATCATGGTGGTCTCATTTAGTAGGCATGATTTCCGCCTTTTAGAGGATTCGGTTGCAGCAGCTCTTGAGGCCGCTATTGGTGGATTGGCGATCGAGTTCATGGTTTCCATTATACGTGACAAGGTATTCTCCTTTCATGTTTCATGCAAAAAAGTTGGTTTCCATGTTCTTGCTCTTCGGTCTTTCGCTTGTGAGCATTTTAAGTGTTTCTTCCACCTTTGGGGCCATGGTGGTCCAAATTGGAGACGTGAGGTCTTGATTTGGAGAAAAGAGTGTGATGCTGAATGGATTTTTGTTAGTCCTACCAAACGTCGCGCTACAATGGGTATGATGGCCATGCATAAACCCCCTGTTAAATCTTCTTTGAAGTCTGGCCCTAGTTGCAGGAAGAAACTTTCATTTGCTACTTTTCAAAACTATCCTGCCTGCAAGGGTTATCAATACCCTGCCACACAAACATGCATTGACACTGTCCAGGATGTGGGTTATGTTCTTAATCAACGTGAGCGTGTCATTATTCATTCTCCTCCGGCATCGGAAGTCCGGTGGATAGTGGCCACCCCACCAATCTGTTTTGGTACGGTTCCTCCGCCACCCGCTCGATCGGCGTCAATCTCGCCTGAGCTGGTTCCTCAATCTTCGGAGCATCTGTTGGGCGGGTCTGGGATTTTTTTCAAATCACCACCTTCCTGACTTACCAGCAATTGATGGGCCCATTGTGTCATCTAGGGCCGTTCCTGCCCAGCCCAGCAGCCCACCTTCTGAGACATGCGTAAGCTCTCTGAACCCAGTCAATGCCGAATCTCCCAGTGCATGGCAAGTCAATCAGAATCGTAACTTATCGCCCACCCGGATTTTGGGCCAGTCTGTTAAGGATTTGGATGGATTTTCTTCTATGGTTGATGAAATGGCGTTTAATGTCTGGAAATGCCACAACTGCTTTTCTATGGCACATATCACCTCCAGTTGCACCAATCAAACATGCTGTCACCGTTGTTTTCGGCCAGGCCACAGGGCAAAATCTTGCACAGGATCTGCACCGGCAGGAGGTTTTAGGTGGGTCCCGCGCGTCATTGAGAGTCCATCTGACAGCCCACCACCGGTTTTACGGCTTGACGCCTCGAGTTCCCTCCACCCTACCGCTGCAGCCTGCCCATTGATACGTCCCATCGACAAGTTACATCTAGCTTCGTCATCAGATCCTACTTCGCCTCCACCTCCGCCACCCCCATTACCTCCATCCCCTCCAGCTCCGCCTCCGCCACCACCATTACCACCATCTCCCCTAGCTCCACCATCCGCCCCGTGACCAGATACGCTGCCACCTCCAATCACAACACCTCCATCATTGTCGTGCACACCATCAGCACCTTTGCTGAAGATGGCCAACTTTGAGCTGGATCCTCTACCGTACATGCCGCCGGGCTTCGAGATCATCGATGGAGGGCCGCTCCGTCTCCCTCGCACCTTTTTTGCTCCAGCTGCTGCGCCGGACAGAAGACATGAGGAGTATGCGATTGGCATCGTCGAGCCAGCGCCGCTGCCTAAGGAGATTCAACTCTACTGTAACATGGTTAGTGACTTTGTTGTTAATCGGCTGGAGAGAGACGTTCTTGATGTTCAGCCATGGATTCAGGGAGTTGGATTGTTCCGATTCCGTAGTGCAATCTCTAGGCAAGTTATGGTGGATCATCCACCCTTTGATTTAGGCAACGATCGCTTTGTTCGTTTATTCCGCATGATGAGGGACCAACTACAGAGTTGTTCAGGGTTTTCGCCATGGTTGGGTGATGCTCTTGGGAATTCCTCTGGATTATCGTCGGCCGCAATATATTGCGGATGTGATTAGCACCTTTGGCCGTTTTCACTATTGGCATCAGGCCGATCCTCTGTTGGTGCGGACTCTGGCATATGTGTCCTTCCCTGCCCCTTCTATGGTGCCTCGAGGTGTGGTTTATCGGGAGTTCGGAGATTTTGGTGGTACTAGGGTTTCATGGTCTGCTCCAGTTTATGTTCTGTCTGCGGATTTTGCGGATGTGTTGCCTGCAGATGAAGATCCAATGTCGTTCGATGGAAATCCACATCCCCTCCCTGGCCAAATGCACTTCAACAATCACAACTGGGTAATGCCGGAGTTTCCTAAACAAGGATGGAATGATGTGCCTCCTCCTGTTGTTGACAATGACAATGTGCAGCATGATGCCGTCCCTAACAATGCTGCAGCACCTGAGGAACTTGTCGAAGTTCAGTCTCAAGAGTCCATAGTGCTGCAAGTTTCGGATGATTCAGTTAATAATGACAATGGCCCTGCTGTTGTACACAATGCTAGTATTGTGCCCCTTCATCCCGAAGCTCAACTTCTAGCTCAGTAGGTTCTCCATATTGGTCAGGTTCTAACGTTTTTTGGCCCAATTTTGCCCCCACAGATGCAGTGGACTCGTACTTTTTGTAAGTACATGCAGCAATTTGATTCGACAGTCATCCCGTGACCTTTGCAGATGCCTCTGTTTAACTTGATCAAGCAATCGTTGAGTCATAGCCTCTCTATTGGAAGTTTGGATCTTAGTTTGTTGCCTCCTCCATCTGCTTCTGAGGTTTTCTGTCAGCTATCACCAGTCAAGCGCCCAGTTGCTCGTGCACTCTACTTCGATGAGCCATCTGAACTGTCTGAACCTGTCTCGGAGAAGTTTCAGTTCTCCGCTATGCCTGTTATCAGCAATAAGAGATCTCGTAAATCTTCTTTTGTTGGGCCGATTCTTCTGGATTCCCAGGTCCGTCGTAGTGCCCGACTTCGCGCCTTGCGTAATGGTTTCTGTCAGGCGCCCCCAATCAGCCCACAGTCTGTCAAGCGCACTAAGAAGCGCAAAACCAGTGCCCGGCCTGTCCAGTCTGCGCCCGCTCCTGATGAGCTAGTTGTGCCTCCTCCAACTGCAATTTCTGACCTTCAACGCATTGGCGCACGTCTGCGGATTGCCCCTGAGAAGATCACGGCGGAGAAGCTTGTAGCTGATCCTTCTGAAGCCACTCCTTCCAAGAATTCTGACGATGAATGAAGTCTGCCACAACATGGGTCGCTGGCGAACCCATTTAATCGCCACTTATCTTTGCTTTTGTTATCTGATGTTGAACTTTATGATGATGTTCGGTCGATGTTGTAGGTCATTGTGTGATCTACTTTTACTTTTCTTCTCTTTAGTTTGTAATGAATCAGACAATCTTTAGAGACTAGAAGATATTGTGTTGGAATGTGCACGGTCTTAACTCTGAAGCGAGGCAACTTGCAGTTAAGCAGAAGATAGATGAAAGTGGGTGCTCTATCATTTGTTTGCAAGAAACTAAATGCATGCATATTGATCAGCGTTTTCTTGGGAAATTTTGTCCTTGACGCTTTGATAATTTTGTGTATATGCCATCGTCTGGGGCTTCTGGTGGTCTCCTGATTATTTGGAATTCGGCTTTCTTCTCTAGGAAATCAATTGGAACTCATTCCTATGGCATCATTGTGGAATTTACATCTGCACACACTTCTGAAGTTTGGACTGTAGTGTCAGTTTATGGTCCATGTCAGAATCCTGCTCGAGATGAATTTGCTCAATGGTTATATAACCTCAACATACAAATTGATGAGAAATGGCTGCTTCTCGGTGATTTTAACTTCATGCGTTCTTTGGAAAACCGTAATTTACCTGGGGGTAATGTTAATGATATATTTCTCTTCAACGAAATTATTGGGCACCTGGGTTTGGTGGAATTACCAATAAAAGGAAGACAGTATACATGGTCCAATATGCAAACAAATCCTCTTCTTGAGGAGATTGACTGGTTCTTCACCACGATATCTTGGACCTCAGATCACCCTAATACTATGGTCATGCCCCTTGCGCGGACAACATCGGATCATGTACCTTGTATGGTTTCTGTTGCCACTTCTATTCCGAAAGCCAAAGTCTTCCGTTTTGAAAACTATTGGGTAAATCTCCCAGGTTTTGATGAATGTGTTTCTGAAGTTTGGAACATGCCTGTTCAGAGGTCTTCTGCTGCTCGTACAATTTCGGCCAAGTTTAAAGCCCTCCATTATGCTCTCAAGAGGTGGCACGTAAGCCTTTCGAAGGTTAAAGCCCTAATTGCTGATTGCAACAAGGTGATCCTGCACTTTGATAGTTTGGAGGAACTCCGGGCGCTCACTTGGCCGGAGATAAATTTTCGTAAAATCGTTAAGCTCCATCTTGAGGATATCCTTCGTTTGCAATTTATCTACTGGAAACAGCATTGTACCATCAGATTTATCAAAGCGGGCGAGGAAAACACGAAATTTTTCCATGCCATGGCTACAGAACGATACCGAAGGAATACCATCACCTCCATTAAAAATGTTGCGGGTGAGGTCGTGACTGATCGTCATCAGTTAGTGATATGGACTGAACCTCGATGGCGAGATCCGACCCGTTGTTGCGGCCCGACCTTTCACGACACTCCACCTTCAGTAGCAGTAACCTCTCGCCCGCGCACGCGATGTACATGAAGTAGAGGGTTTGAACCTTGCGGCTCAGCATGAGAGAAACAATCTGTACGATGGCACCTCACGCGCAAAACAATTTCCTTGCAGAAATCGCAACAAAAAGGTTTTCTAAAGTTACCTCAAAAACTTGATACGGGTTTCTACCCTCGAAAACACATCTCTATTTCATATAAAAATAACCTACTTTTACATTGACCATACTAAGGCTATTTATACTAGTATAGCCAACCCATCTAACAAAGATTAAATGCACGCAAGCTTTCCAAAAGTACTGGACTCTTACCTGATTTAAACTAGATTGCCTTTTACATCTCGGCATGTACCCAAAAGACCTACTCAAAGTAAAGTTGGACTTTATTACTTGTGCTTTGGTTAATTTAGTTTTTCTAGCTGGTGGCCCCCATCCCGATTCCTTTAAACAGAAGATCTTCCACGTGAGAAACTTCTTAGTGCATGTAACTCTTGGTCGTTCTGGTGGTCGGGGTCTCCCAAAAAAATAATCAACATGATTTATTCCTTCTGAGTCTGGAACAAACTCTTGCACGTTCACGTAGTACGTAACTTGATGGCTTCTAATTAATTTTTTGCTGGACCCACTTATACGCACGCGAGCTCCTTCATGTCCTGATTCAACTATGGTATGTTTGCACGTAATGCCTACTAATGCATCCTCACACCTTGGAACATGTATACCATCGACTTTAGGCCAAACAAGAATGATCTCAGTAATTAGATGATGGGTGGTCGTATCAGTTAGCTTCCATGTTTTGGTCTGATTTCAAGCAGCGCATGGGTCAAGCCAAGGGTATTCGCATGAACTTTGACCTTAATAGCCTCCTGAATAGAGTTGATGGACTTGAGGCTTTATCCAGGCCATTCACTGATGATGAAGTGGAGGAGGTAATTAAACATTTACCGATTGACCGTGCCCCTGGCCCGGATGGATTTACAGGCCTTTTCCTGAAGAGATGTTGGAGTGTTCTTAAGACAGATTTTATGAAGTTGGTTGCAGAGTTTTATGAGGGAAAATGCAGCTTGGAATGTCTCAAAACCTCCCTCATTACCCTCATCCCTAATAAGTTAAACCCTGAGTCTGTTGGTGACTTTCAGCCAATCTCTTTAACCAATACATGCCTTAAGTTCTTAACCAAGCTCCCGGCGAATCGATTGCAGAAAGTAATCCTCCAATACATCCACCAAAACCAATATGGCTTCCTCAAGTGTCGCTCTATCCAAGACTGCCTTGCATGGTGTTTTGAATATATACACCAATGCAAAGCTTCAAAGAGGCCCATTGTTTTATTGAAGCTGGATTTCACTAAAGCGTTTGACATGATTGAACATGATGCCATTCTTAGAATTCTTCAGTATAAGGGCTTTGATGATCGTTGGAATGGTTGGGTCACTAACCTTCTCTCATCTGGTTCTTCTGCGGTCTTGTTAAATGGAGTTCCTGGCCAACATTTTCAGTGCAAGTGTGGTGTTCGTCAAGGCGATCCTTTATCACCTCTTCTCTTTGTCATTGCAGTGGATCTTCTGCAATATGTGGTGAATGATATGTGCAGTCATAATATCCTCAGCCTACCAATCCCAACTAGGTCTAATGACTATCCGATTGTTCAGTATGCGGATGACACACTGATAGTTTTGCCTGTGGTTGACAGCTAATTGATTGCTCTCAAGGATATGTTACACAACTTTGCTGAATCCATGGGTTTGCGGGTCAACTTCAGTAAATCCTCCCTCATCCCAATGAACATATCTGAGGAAGAAGGAATTCGTATTGCTGCTTTACTTGGATGCTCTGTTGGATCAATGCCCTTCACGTATCTTGGTTTACCCATGGGCACCTCTAGGCCAACCATTTACGATCTACTGCCTCTTGTTGATCGCATTGAGAGAAGATCATCTGCAACCTCTTGTCTCCTCAACCAAGGCAGTAGGCTTCAACTCCTGCAGTCAGCCCTCACGCCCATGCCCATTTACTTTCTCTGCTCCTTATCTATACCGCAAGGTATCCTCAAGCAGATTGAAAGGATTGAACGACAGTGTCTTTGGAGGGGGAATACTGAAACTCCTAGACAATCTCTAGCTGCATGGGAGTTGGTTTGTAAGCCAAAGAAGTATGGCGGGCTGGGAGTCACTCATTTGGGAGTGCAAAATGAAGCTCTTCTGATCAAGCATCTGTTCAAGTTTTTCAATAAGAAAGATGTCCCATGGGTTCAACTTATTTGGGATTCCTATTATCATTCGTCAGCCCCACAAGTTACTAAGCTTTGTGGCTCCTTTTGGTGGCGTGATGTGCTCAAGTTGTATGAAAAGTTATGTTTGCTTGCCACACCACACGTGCATGCTGGAGACATTATGGGCTTTTTGGCTTGATCGTTGGCAAATTGACAATAGAATGATTGCTCTTAAGGATCGATTCCCTAGACTTCATTCATTTGCCATTGATGATATGATAACAGTCAAGGACTTCTTTTCTTACCAGTCGGCTGTTGAAGGTTTTCATCTACCTTTCTCTTCGGAGGCATATCTGGAACTAGCTCAGCTCCAGACTTTGTTACAACCCATCAGCTTGCATCCAGATGAGAAGGATGTTTGGAAATGGCCATCTAAATCTGGAGAGTATCAATCTAAGCTCTACTATGAGTTCACCTTCTCTCATTTGAGGATTGACCCAATTTTCAAGTACATTTGGAAATGCTCCTGTACCCTCAAAATCAAGGTTTTTGGTTGGCTTTTATTGATGGATCGCCTTAACACACGGGACATGATGCAGAGAAAGCATTGGAATATCCAGGATGATACTTGTGTCTATGCCAGTCTTCCTTTCATGAAGATAGAGTCCACCCTTTTTTCTCTTGCAACTTTAGTCAAAGAGTTTGGAATTATCTTGGGATTTCCTGGCCAGCAGCACCCAACCAGTCTACTTTCATGATGGCTTCAGCTTCTAGGAAGGATTTCAATATGCCTTTCTATTCTGAGGTGGTTTTTACTGCAACATGGAACATTTGGATGCAGAGGAATGGCAAAATCTTTATAAATGTGACTCCTAGTTTTAGAGCTTGGAGGAGGAATTTTGTGCATGACCTTTCATTATTAGCTCACAGAATCAAATGTAAATATAGGGACAGTCTGTTAGCTTGGATAGCTTCTCTCCCCTAACTCTCTTTGTAAGTATGATAGCTCTCTTTGTAAGTCTTGTATTTTCTTTCTTTTCTCCTTAGTTGTACAGAGAACCTGTTGTTTTATTGATTTGAATAAAGGGCTGTGAGGCTGTTGCCTCGCAGTATATAGTCAAAAAAAACATATGTTGTTATGCGGTTTGACCGATAAAGATCTTCGTAGAATATGTAGGAGCCAATATGAACATCCATGTTCCGCTATTGGTTACTAACCGGAGACGTCTCTCGGTCATGTCTACATAGTTCTCGAACTCGTAGGGTCCGCACGCTTAACGTTTGGTGACGATCGATATTATGAGTTTATGTGATTTGATGTACCGAAGGTAGTTCGGAGTCCCGGATGAGATCGGGGACATGACGAGGAGTCTCAAAATGGTCGAGACGTAGAGATTGATATATTGGACGACTATGTTCGGACATCGGAAAGGTTCCGAGTGATTCGGGTATTTTTCGAAGTACCGGGGAGTTACAGGAATACGGGGAAGAAGTATTGGGCCTCATAGGCCAAGTGGTGGAAGAGAGGAGGCAGGGCGCGCGGCCCCCCTAGCCCAAACCGAATTGGACTAGGGGGTCGGCCCCCCTTTCCTCCTTTTCTCCTTCTCCTTCCTTCTCCCCCCTTCCTTTCCTCCTCCTAGAAAGGGGAGTCCTACTCCTACTAGGAGGAGGACTCCTCCTCCTGGCGCACCCTAGGAGGGCCGACCGGCCTCCTCCCCTTGCTTCTTTATATACGGGGGCAGGGGGGCACCCTAGAACACACAAGTTGATCATTGATCCCTTAGCCGTGTGCGGTGCCCCCTCCATCATAATCCACCTCGATCATATCGTAGCGGTGCTTAGGCGAAGCCCTGCGTCGGTAGCAACACCATCACCGTCATCACGCCGTCGTGCTGACGGAACTCTCCCGTGAAGCTCTTCTGGATCGGAGTTCATGGGACGTCATCGAGCTGAACGTGTGCTGAACTCGGAGGTGCCGTGCGTTCAATACTTGGATCGGTCGGATCGTGAAGACATTCGACTACATCAACCGCATTCTCATAACGCTACCACTTACAGTCTACGAGGGTACATGGACGATACTCTTCCCTCTCATTGCTATGCATCACCATGATCTTGCGTCTGCGTAGGAATTTTTTTGAAATTACTATGTTCCCCAACAGCCGCCGCCGTCTACATGCCGAGAAGCCTGTAGAAGCGGGTGTAGTCACCGCCATCGTCGTCATCGTCGTCGCCATCATCGCGCGGCTGGCTTGGGCCGGCGACATCGCTGCTGCAAGCCTGGCCAGGGTCGGCGAGGCGCGGTGGCGCGCTGGACGACCCGGCCTCGTCCTCCTCGTCGTTGTCGAGGACGATGACACCGCCCTCCTCATGCCCGCGGCGCCGGGCCTGGAGCTCCGCGTACGCCCGGCGCTGGCGATGGACCTGCTCACGAACGTAGTCCTCCTTCGCCCACTTGAGAGCGGACTCGTCGTCGGGGGCTGCCATCTCGACGTGCTCCGGCTTCATCGGGAAAAGCCCCGGCTCGGGCTTCGGCCGGACCAGGCGGAGGGAGTGCCTCCCCGGAGCCAGACCAGGCGGGGAGGGCCGGGCACCCTCGTTGATGACGAGGGCACCGCTGCGGGTGCGGCGCCCGAGCGGCGTCTCCTCCGGCTCGGGTTTGACGGGGCGGAGTGCGGCCGATGAGCCAGAACCCGACGACGAGGACGACCCCGACTCCATTCGCCGCGGTGTCCAAGAGCTACCACGACGGTGAGAGAAGGACGGCCGTTGCGGGTACTCAAGGAGTGGCACGTTGCCGGTCTTGATGTGGTCGAGGACAACCTCGAGGGTGCGGCCTGGCATGCCCCACCACCCGCGTCGACCGTCGGCGTTGAAGCGGCCGCGGGGGATGACGCCGTTGGTGGCGGCGATCTGCTCCTCGAGGCGGCGCTGAAAGTACATGGTCCAGAGGGTGTGGCTGTCGGCGGCGTAGCGCGGCTCGTCCCTCTGCGCCTGCGTCAGGGAAGAGCGGATGCGGGCGATCTCGGCACGCCGCGCCGCTCCTTCGGGCACCAGTGGCACCGGTACGCCGCCGGCGCTCAGCCGCCACGTCCCCGGCACCCGCATGTCCGGGGGCGCCGGGTACTCGGCCTCGTAGAGCAGGCGCGCCTCGTGTTCTTGGAGGTGGCGGCGGCCGAAGCCGTTCGTGCCGTCGCCTGGGTACCTCTCGACCATGTTTCTCGTCGGCGGGAAGAGAGGAGTGTTGCTATCTACGCCGGAGAGGGGAAAATGAGAGCCGTGGCGTCCATTGGCGGGGAGGTCGCCTTTTATAGCCGTAGCGGGGCGGTGATGGGCTGCATGCCGGGCACGCGTGGCTGGACGCGGGTCGCAGCGCGTTCACTGTGCCGGCCGTGAGAAGTATCAATGGAGGCTGGCCGGCGCGGCAGCCTTCGCATTGATTCCCGCGGGAACCGAGACGATGAGGACGGCGAAGCGGCGTCTCGCTGACTCGACGTGCCCATTCGCTTTCATGCCAATACCACTCGCCTCGGTGACCTCGGGCGCCCCAGCGCGCCGGGTTCGATCTGGATCCACCGACATCAATTTCGGCCTTAAACGGTGAAAAACGGGTTTCTGAGGTCGCGACTGGGCCGATTTTTGACGCTGACGCGATAAAAATGTACGAGGAGTGCCTGATGGAGGCGCGGCACGGCTGGAGATGCTCGAGTAGTAAGTTCGAAGTTCGACTCCGGGTATGTGCGCAATAAAACAGCAGCTTGGCTGGACAATTAAAGAAATAGAATCGGTGGAAAAAAGTTGTCAACTATAGGGCCACAAATAGGGATGGCATCATCTTAGACAGACCCTGAGTTTAGTACAGCAGCCTCGCCAGAAGAGAAAAGAAACCCTAGTTGACCCGATCCCCTCCGCGCCTTTGGGCAGGCCGCCGCCAGCTCTCCTCATCGCCCTTGCGGCCGCCGGCGACAACCACTCCCCGCCGCGTCCTTGCCTCCTCCGTCCAGGGGTATGTCCTTTTTGTGTTTTGGGCAGGCACGGGATTCCTCGTGTAATCGTGGGCCGATTTCGGTTGGGGGTTCAGATCCCAAGCGGACTCGACTCGAAAAGGAGCTCTTTTTATTCAAATCCTCGACCTGAGGGAGATGCTCTAATCAGGATTGGAACCGAAAATCCGTCCGTAAATCCATAGAATAAAAAAAGGCAGCCTCAGAGGAGCAACCAGGCCTTGCGCAATCGAAAGAGAAGAAAAGGAGCCGTTTATTTTTATATTTATTAATAGCAAAGTTTGTGTCACGAGATATAGTCAGTAATCATTAGGATGTGATTCTCCTATTCTTGTGCTGCCCTTGTTAGCGGACTAGCCGCAGGAGGTTTCGACTTCTTTGATCCATCTAATGAGGCTATCCCTGGCCAATGAGGGACTTTGCGGGAGATGGAAAACAATAATGTAAGTGTCTTTTTTTTTCATGTTTTCTCCTCCTTTGTTCATGCCCATGAGGCTCATTTTCTTTCCTTGATTAATGCGATGCAGAAAGCCAAAGCTCGCTGCCACGAAGCAGCTTCGGATGAAGCTGAAGTTGATAGGCTTAGCAAGCTGCCAGATCACGTTCTACTCAACATCCTGGAGAGGGTTCGCACGATAGATGCCTTGAGAACCTGCATCCTCTCTAAGAGAATGCTCAAGCTTCCCCCCATGCTCTCGCTGCTTGATATAGACATTGGTTCCCTTGCGCGTTACATCAAGCCCAAGGTCGACACCACTAATCGTATTTTTCAGTACAACACTGCTGTGGCTGCTATCATTGAGAAGGTCCTGAGTGTGAGGAATCCTGAGATCCCCATCCGCAAACTGAGGGTCAGGTTCTGTTTGAGGCCTGATGAATGTCTCTCCATCAGCCAAGTCGTCGCCCATGCCATGGCAACCCAAAAGCTCGATGTTGCTGAGTTTGTGGTCCTCACGGAGACGATTTGTTTGAAATGCACTGAAGACCATCTCCTCTGTTATGCCCCAAGCGCTTCAATAGTTGGCTTGGTGATTGTCCTGCCATGTTTGCTGGTCTCACGCGCCTGTGGCTGCGCAATATGAGGTTTGGTGAACTGGACATCCCCAACATCCTCAGCGCCTGTAAGAGGTTGGAATCACTGCGTCTCTCCTATTGTGACGCAGGGGTCCAATCTGTGCTTCAAGTAGAACATGCTCAACTTGTTGAGCTCCACATCGACTATGGGGAATTTGAAGCAGTCCAACTCAGCTGTCTACCAAAACTCCAACGTGTCAAATATGTTGGTTGGTCTTACCAAGAAGATCCCCTGATTTTTGTTTCTGTCCCGCAGCTTTCAAAGCTAACACTCGAAAAAGATGGTGTTAGCTCAACTAGTAATCTCCAGTTAAGTCAGCTCCTTGCTAATGTACCCTGGATAAGCGACCTCCATCTGGATTTTAGAAGTGAAAAGGTACTCAGTAGCCGCCACCTATGTATGTCTCATTCCTTTAATTGCTTATAATAGTACTTACAAACTTATGTTAGTCATTTCTAGCTCTTGAGGGTGTGATGTAATTTGTTTGCCCAATTGTTATTAATTTGCTTCTTGTGTGCCGTGCCAGATTTGGGTTCTACCTGAATGCCCCAGACTGCTTGTGCATGTGCTTGGCAAGCTACAGATTGTGAATCTGGACAATCTTCCGCAAGGATGTGATATCGCTTGGACCATGTTCATTCTTGAAGCGGCAAGCTCCCTAAAGGAGCTATGCGTCACGGTGTGGGATCATTTGTGCAAAATGGAGACAGACGAGGATGTCCGTAAGGAACTTGGTTACTGTGAGAAAGCAAATGTGGAGTACCAACCATCTATAGTTCATTTTAAGCACAAGAATCTGATTAAGCTCACCGTTTACGGCTTCCAACCTGAGGACAACTTTGTGCGATACGTTAGGCGTGTCATGGAGATTGCAGTGAACCTGAAGGAGATATCTCTGTATGACTGGCAGGTCTGTAAGCGCTGCAGGGACTTGGATCCCAGTATCAAGGTCTGTCCTTCTCGGTATCCACGGACCAGTGAGCAGAAGGATATGTTGAGGGTGGAGATTACTAAGGAGTTGGTCATGGCTTCGCCTGCTGTGATTCACTTCAGGTCCTAATTAATAATTGAAAAATAAGATGCATGGCGTCATCAGTAAAATCTAGAGTCCATCTGTCCATGTAAATCATTCATGGCATATGTACTCTTATTTATCGTCTATGTAGTTTCAAGGAGCTTCGGTGCTCTCTCCATAATTCAGTAGTCACTGCATTTGTATTCTTATTTATTTATCCCTCAACCGAAGCTTGTACTGATGCCTTAGGGCAAAAATAGTTATTAATAAATGTTTTGAATATCATGATAATTATCTATGCCACCTCTTACAAGTTTGATAGGTTTTTGGAGAAATTTATCTTACAAGTTGTAAAGCAACTGACGCACTTGTGTTTTCTGCTTGGTCTATGTTATACGCATTATGGGTACGGTGTTCAAATGTGTTAGCCTGATGCATACTAAGTCCTTACTTGTGGTTGACCCAGCCAGACCTCAGGTCTCCAATCTTCAGATTTATTATCAGCCTGACATATGCAGTATATATATTTACAATGGTCAAATGGTAGAAAGGTTGGCTTAATGTTTTTTTTCTGTAATAAAGTATAAACTTTCTTGCTCTCAACTAAGTTCTGTCTATTTTGAAAGTGGTAAAGATTAAATTTAGGTCTGCATAAGCAAACTCTTTTTGACTCAGTAATGTTAAATGCATGCATGGAAATTGTTTTTTTAAGGGTGCATCTCCTATTGTTGTGCTCATATATATTGAACTATTGATATGTTTATCGCTTATTTTCCTATGTTAGCATGAATATGTTTTTCTCCGGGTCTTAGGTAGAAAATAGGAATGCTGTGTGTGCCTCATTGTTGTCATCTTGGCTCTTCCTATTTTCGAGGATTATGCTGTACTATCAGTCATGTTCCTTTCAGTAAATTACACTTTGGATCACGTATTTCGACCCGAGTTGCAATTCTGCCACATTAGATAAAATAGATATTACAGATAGCTTGGCGCCCTGAATTTAGAGTCAGGAAGTTCCATCCCTTTTCTTTTTCCAGGATGGGTTCCATGAAGCTGGCCTAGAAGCTGGATGCTTTCTGGAGGCTGGGCCAAGCATGGTATGCTCTTCATTTCATTTCCTTCTTGTGCCCTTTAGTCTTGAGATTCCTATCATGTATGTATGTGTGGAAACTGGAAGCTTGGCTGACATTAAAGAATTGATTGATTGTGCTTGTCCTGTTCCTGCTGTTAGCTTACTAGTAGTCTGGAATATGAAAAAAGGGGAAGGTGATCTTTTTATTTATATGAATACCAAAATTGAATTGCTAGAGCTAGATGCTATATATGGTAGTCAGAAACAATCATAGTGTGATTGTTCATCAACACCGCTTCAGATGCATGTACCAAAATAGCAGAGATGGGTCAAGGATGAGGGTCTAGTTATTAGTTGTGGCAGTCCCTTCTGAGAATCACTTGCTTGGAAAATATTTTCTCACATGCATGTACCAAAATGTAATATTGACAAATGTACGTGCAAGCAAGTGTACATATGTTGAGGGAAATTAGCTAGCTCATAAATGGTTCCTGGAGAAAATGTGAAATGTCTGAAGTTACCAACCAACAGCAGCAGCCGGCAAATATGAGATTTGGTCTAAGGTTTCTACTAGTGTCGATTGTGCGAGGCTATCCCAGGCCCAAGTTGAGCCAGTCGCGGCTCCCTGCGAGGGATCATCACCGGCAGCTCACCTCCTCTTCAGCTATAGCAGCGTAGTCGTGGTGGAGGCCGCCGCAGATCCTGATGGCGCGATGGGCGCGGGAGGGTGAGGAAATGCTGGACCAGCAGCTCCAGGCAACCTACATGGCCTACCAGTTGCTAACCTCTACTCCCTAGGTAAGCTGGCTCTATATATATCGCTTATACGAATTTCTGCTCCTGGTAGTTAGCTTGCAACCTCAAATAATTGTAATATGTTTTAGTAACTTGTTATTGTTGCTTGAGGCTTATTAATGCTACTTGTGTTGTGATAGTTGCTGAAGATTATTAATGTTGCTTTTATTGACATTCCATTCTATGTTTCTAACCATTCTTGGTCACTTATATCTGCCAGCAGCCAACTCCTCTGTACAAGTGACCTTGACTAGCGCCCTCTTCAAGCTGCTTGCCGTTGGCCACTCGGCATCTGCCCTCCTATGTCACAGGTTTGTTTCTGTTAAATAGGTGCTCTGGAACATGACAGTACCATTTTTTATGTGAACTAATGCTTATGATGCGTCCTGATTCCAATTAAGTTTCATAAAGTTGAGCTCCAAACCAGCTTAGATGGTGTTTACTGCAACCTGCAAATTAGGCTGTCTATCGACCAATTTTAAGTTGCCTAAATTTTCTATTTCAGGGAATTAAGTTGCATAACTCTAGTGCCTTGGATATTTAAGCAACTCAATAGTAATGTCGGGCATCACTTGTGTTAGTAACTTGAAGCAATTAGGTGATTCTTTTTGGCAGTGTTGGGTGATTCAGTTTGTGACACACAAACTCTGGTTACTATACTGCATCAGGGAAAAAGTAGACCAATAAAGAAATGTGCTGTTAAGGTGACTGACAGCAAACCAATAGATTCGGCTGACTTTGTGAACCTGTTGTTTTACCGATGTCACACCTAATTTCTGCAAGATATGGCTTTGCTGGTCTGAGTATTGTTATCACTTATTTGTTGGTGTTCTTATAGCACATTTGCTGATTTTTTGTCTATATGTATGTGCTTCCTTTTAAACTGACGAAATTGTTCTAAGCACACTTCTCATCCAACTATCCTTAATCCAAATATTCTTTCTCTACTAAAGTGAGAATCCAGTTATCCTTTATCTTCTCGAAAAAGATATTTGATTTATTTGCTTCTTGTATCAACCTGAAAATTTTCTTTTTTTATCTTCTCGTAAACTATCTTTCTGGCTCACCTGGCAGATCTCTGAAGTTTGGTCATTGACTATTCTGAAGGAGAATGCTGGTGTTGAGGTTGAGGTTCACCGTCTTGGATGTCACCGCCATTTTGGTCCCGCTTGCCGTTGACAACACCAGGTATGATCTGTTTCCTCTATTCTTATATTCGTCACAACCAATTGATCCACACAAACATGCAGTAAATGGCTGGACTTGAGCTCTGCATCCCCGCCATTCTCCACTCTAAAGTGCAGGTCTGATTCCCCGTGTGTTCCCTCTCCAGGTTCAGCACCAAGGATCTAGCTTTGCTCACACCACCATTATCTTCTCCGCCCTGTGTGTGGTTCTTCGAGCTCTGAGCAGTCCGATGGCAGAGCTGGTGGCCACCAGTGGTTGGACCGCTGCTGTCCATTGTGAAGCAGAAGGTATCCAGCTACCTGCTGGAGAAGTACAAGGTGATGGAGGAGCGAGCGGCACAGGGTGCTCAAGCGCAAGCTGCGCACCTTCCTGGACGTCATCGCTGATGCCGAGCAGGCTGCACCTACAAGGCAAACGAGGTCTTCGACAAGTTCAATTGCAAGGCGCTAGGCCAAGAAGAATGGGCACTACAGTAAGTTTGGCTTGGATGCAGTGAAACATTTTTTTTGCCCCATGTGTTTTCAATGAAATGATTGGAATTTGTAACTATGGGCCAATTTGCCTGCAGTTGGTAAAGATCATAGAATGGTAAAGCAAAATCAGGCTCTGGTGGAGCCTATGCAAACAATGATGTTTGTTACTAGAGAGAGAATCGTCAACTCTAGATGTTTGGTTACTTGGGTATATAAATGGCAGAAACCATAAGGGCATGTACAATGGTTGATAAGACAATTTTATCTTAAGTCTTACATGTAATTTAGAGATGACAAAAGAGTATGTTTACAATTGGTTCTATCTTAGCTTTAAGCCATGTACTCCCTCCGTTCCAAAATAGATGACCCAACTTTGTATTAACTTTGTACTAAAGTTAGTACAAAGTTGAGTCATCTATTTTGGAACGGAGGGAGTACAACGGTGCTATCTAAGGAGTGCCACGTAAGATAAATGATGAGGTGGAGGAGAGAGAACTCATAATAGAAGGTTTGTCTTTTTTTTATTTAAAATAAGATAAGAGATGATCTCTTAGCATAATATGTCTCACCACATTTTTAGGAATTGCTAGTTATTGAAGATAAGGCTAAGAAATGACCCATTGTAGACATTTTTTTTGTCATCTCTAAATTACATGCAAAGCTTAAGACAAGACTATCTTATCAACCATTATACATGCCCTTATCTTTAATAACTAGCAATTCCTTAAAACATGGTGAGACAAGTTTGCATAAGACAAGACTATCTTATCAACCATTGTACATGCCCTTATCTTTAATAACTAGCAATTCCTTAAAACATGGTGAGACAAATTATGCTAAGAGATCATCTCTTGTCTTATCTTAAATAAGAGAAGACAAGCCTTTTTTTATGAGTTCTCTCTCTTCCACCTCATCATTTATCCTATGTGGCACTCCTAAGATAGCATCACTGTACATGCCCTAATCATCTATGGACGTTGCTACACAGCGCCCGCGCGCTATGCGAGTGGATCTCGCGGCCGGCACTTAAGAAAAGTGTCCCTATCGGTCCCCCACCCCATGTGCTAAAAAAGGCAAGTCCAATTTCCCTCGCTTGTTGCCACGTCTCGACAACCAACCATCCTTTCCCTCACGTGATCCTCCCCTCCACCCACCACTAGAAAACCCAACGCCCACCAGCCCAGATCTCCTGTGCAACTCCTTCCCCAGCCACCGTCGGATGCCATGGCGTAGCGTTGGGGAGCTCTCCTCCTACATCGAAAAAACAGAGTAAAAATAAGGGCGAAAACAACAAAGCAAAAAATCATGGGAAAAAAAATTCTGAAAACGCAATTGTGTCTGCAACTCTTCTTGCTTATCAGGCAAAAATTCTGATGAATTATGGGCAAAAATATTGGCAGAGTTGGGCATGTTTCTCCCATTGAAACAACAAAGGGTAAAAAGGTTGTTCCAATTATTTTGGCCATGAACTTCTTTTAGTTCTAGAACTAGTGTATTTTCCACTCTGTACCTTCCCCCCTAATCTTCTAGTTACAAAAATTGCCCCATGTACCAAAGTGTTTGCAGAACATGACTTGGATCTTGTCCCCTGTTCTTGCATCCCCGTACCCTGTAGAAATGGATGCTAGATAAAAGTTGCTAAATCTTGAATTGTATCTTCTGTATTGTCTTGCACCTTGCTTCTGCTAAAAAGAAAAGAAAAGAAGCAGAGTTATTTGTGTTATTAGTAATCTGTGTATAGTAAAAACTAGTCAATAATTTATTTGTAGTTTCTTACAAAAAAAACTTGTAGTAAATTCTAGTTGCTTACAAGAACACCAAGTAGCCAGGCGAATAAAGCCTGGAAACTACTAGTAGAAAAAAATTCCTGCAACCCTGTAAAGGCCGCTCACTGAGTTTGGTGTGCTTTTGGTGATTAGTGGAACCTTGTAAAGCAACTACACCTTAGGTACAAGCCTTTCAAGTTCAGGATGTGCTTCCTCAAACCAGTTATAGCAACAAAAGAGTAAACTATGACTCTCATGCAATGTAGAAATCACGGTACTTGTGCTGCGGAAACCTCTCCAGGCAATTCACAATGAAATTGTATGAATCACGAGGTTCTGTAGTAGGTGGACAAACGGTATAACAGAATCACAACCTCTTTAGTCTTTGCCCATATGAACACTTAACACTATCTACATACTCCAATTATTTACTAGGATGCCAATGGCAAGGTTAAAACAGGAGGCAACAACATTCCAAAGGATTTCTCATGGAAATTAAATCCACCATAGTGCTGACAGCCTTCCATGCCGATGTAAAAAGAAAAAGAAAAAAAAGCCTTCTACGTCTTTAATAAAGCATGTCGCGGCACTGTGGAGAACCAAAAAAATGGCAGCATTTGACTTTTACTTCGCCATTCATGTCACGAACAAGATTTATTTCACAATTATAGTCATAAGTCAGCTCCTGTAGTGGTGGAATATTCTCAGCAGCAAAAAAATGATCGTAGACCGAGTTGGTTTTACCGGCTTAGGTCGATTTCTGATGGGTGTGGAGGTGCGTGTGGGCGAGTAGGTCGCCGGATTAGGCGACCTAGCACGCCGTGGGTAGGCGATTTGATATTGCCAGCTTAGGCGATTTTCGATGGGTGTGGGGGTCCCGTGTGGGCGAGTAGGTCGCCCGGTTAGGCGACCTAGCACGCCGTGGGTAGGCGAGTTGGTATTGCCGGCGTAGGCAACTTTTCGATGGGTGTGGGGGTCCCGTGTGGGCAAGTAGGTCGCCTGGTTAGGCGACCTAGCACGCAGTGGGTAGGCGAGTTGGTATTGGCGGCTTAGGCGATTTTCGATGGGTGCGGGGGTCGCGTGTGGGCGACTAGGTCGACGGGTTAGGCGACCTAGCACGCTGGTGGTGGGCGAGTTGGTTTTACCGGCTTATGTCGATTTCCAAGGGGTGTTGGGGTCCCGTGTGGGCGAGTAGGTCGACGGGTTAGGCGACCTAGCACCCGGGGGTAGGCGAGTTGTTATTGCCGGCTTAGGCGGGTTCCAATGGGGTCTGGGAGTGCGTGTGGGCGACTAGGTCGACTGGTTAGGAGACCTAGCACGCCGTGGGTAGGTGAGCTGGTATTGCCGGCTTAGGTTGATTTTCAATGGGTGTGGGGGTGCGTGTGGGCGAGTAGGATGCCGAGTTAGGCGACCTAGCACGCCGCGGGTAGGCGACTTGGTTTTACTGACTTAGCTCGATTCCTGATGGGTGTGAGGGTACGTGTGGGCGAGTAGGTCATCGGGTTAGGCGACCTAGCACACCACAGGTAGGCGAGTTGGTATTGTCGGCTTAGGTCGATTTTCGATGGTGTCTGTGTGTGGGGCGGGAGGGTGCATGTGGGTGATTAGGGCGACTAGTTAGGCGACCTAGCACGCCGGGGGTAGGCGAGGTTATATTGCCGGCTCAGGTCGATTTCTGATTGTGTGTGGGGGGGTGTTGGCGACTAGGTCGACTGGTTAGGCGACCTAGCACGCCGCGGGTAGGCGAGGTGGTATTGCTGGCTTAGGCGATTTCCGATGGGTGTGGGGGTCCGTGTGGGCGAGTAGGTCGACGGGTTAGGCGACCTAGCACGCCGTGGGTAGGCGAGTTGGTATTGCCAGCTTAGGCCAATTTCCGGTGGGTGTCAGGGTGCGTATGGGCGAGTAGGTCGCCTGCTTAGGCGACCTAGCATGCCGTGGGTAGGCGAGTTGGTATTGCTGACTTATGCGGTTTTCCAATGGATGCGGGGGTCGCGTGTGGGCGACTAGGTCGACAGATTAGGCGACCTAGCACGTCGATGGTGGGCGAGTTGGTTTTACCGGCTTAGGTCGATTTCCGAGGGGTGTGGGGATCCCGTGTGGGCGAGTAGGTCGACGGGTTAGGCGACCTAGCACCCCATGGGTAGGCGAGTTGGTATTGCCAGCTTAGGCGATTTCTGAAGGGTGTGGGAGTCGCGTGTGGGCGACTAGGTCGACGGGTTAGGCGACCTAGCATGCCGGTGGTGGGTGAGTTGGTTTTACCGCCTTACGTTGATTTCTGAGGCGTGTGGGGATGCCTGTGGGCGAGTAGGTCGACAGGTTAAGCGACCTAGCACGCCGGTGGAGAGTTGGTTTAACCGGCTTACGTCGATTTCTGATGGGTGTGGGGATGCGTGTGGGCGAGTAGGTCGACGGGTTAAGGGACCTAGCACGTCACGAGTAGGCGAGTTGGTATCGTCAGCTTAGGCGATTTCCGAGGGGTGTGGGGTGTGTGTGGGCGAGTTGGTTTTACCGGCTTACGTCAATTTCCGAGGGGTGTGGGGATGCATGTGGGCGAGTAGGTCGACGGGTTAAGCGACCTAGCACGCCGCGGGTAGGCGAGTTGGTATTATCGGCTTAGGCGATTTCCGAGGGGTGTGGGGTGTGTGTGGGCGAGTAGCTCGACTTGATTATGAATAAATTCCCTACTGAAATAGTCTTCTTGGTTTTTTGAATGATTCTTTACTTTGCCTAAGACATGGCAAAATGTTGTGGAAAAAAAAGAACGAAGAACACAATGTAAAAATGTGTGTGGTTTATACCTCGCCATCGTATTGATCTGGAGAGTCCTCCATCTTAAAACCTGCCGAGCCAGGGGATGGCGGAAAAGGTTGTCTAGTGCCTAGTTTCCACTATTTTCTGTTGCCTGTAGATAAAGAAACAAAAAAAAGTTTAAAGTCCACAATTAAGCTCCCTGCTGAAAACTATTCATTTCCCACTCAAACAGAGAAAAGCATATCCCTGATTGCAAAAACATGATTACTAGAAATCATGTTCATTTCCCACCCAAAACACCAAACATGATTTAGTAAAAAAATGCAGGGGGGTGGGTAGGTCATGAACAACACATGATTGCTAGAGAACATCAAAAAGGAAAAAAAGGCATAAATTAACTGATTGTTAGAGGTTATCAGTAAAAAGGTTCAGAGTTCTACAGCGGGCATGGCACTCAACTATAGTGTGAAGAGCATTGTAATCATCTGGAGCAAAAAGGCAAGGAAATGACAGGACATTTCATATCTAGAAACAAAATGTGTGGTTTCTATAAACATAATAGGATTAGAAAATGCTACATGATGGTTTGTTCAGAAGAGGAATAATCTCAGGATGTAGCATGTATCATGGGGTCAAAACCTGGGACTCTATTGTAATTTGATTTTGATTATTAATTTTTCTGTGAGCACATGAATCACAATATTTGTGTTGTAGTGAACACAAACTGATCACATTCCCCCCATGTGAAAACACACACAAAAAAGACCAAGTAACCTGACAAACATTAGCCTTTTACAAAAAAGGACCAAGCAACAATTCAGATTACAGTACTTAAGCTTGCCTGCAAACACAGAAATCGACAACATATATTTGCCTACAGAACAAACATAGATGTTGCCTACAGAAACCTTCGTCCAGCTTAACTACTGTGTGAGTTTGCCTACATATATACAGGATGAGTACTTGAGTTGCCTACAAACACATAAATGGACAACGTATATTTGCCTAATATGCAGGCAACAGAGATGAGGTTTTGCTATAGGCAACGTAATTAGGCAACCAACACAATATGCAGGCAAACAGAGATGAAGTTTTGCTCTAGGCAAACAGCTTTGCGCGATTTTGGTTTGAATCGCCGACGAGGACTACGATTTCGCCTCCCCGTTCACGATTTTAGTCTCCAGTTTGCTCCCCTACCCTTCTTCCCCAGAAACGACGAGAAAAAATGGAGAGCCGCCGGAAAACTGACCTGCGGTTTGTAGATGTGGCAGAGACGCGTTGGTTCCTTGTAGGCCAGCCGCCCACGCGCGCCCCCTTCCTCTCTTCTCCCCGTCGCGTCCGCGGCGCAGCATCTCGCCCGTCGGTCCACTTGTTGGCCACGCACGCGGTTCCCCTCTGCCCCGATGTGGGTGGTCGTTCCAACTGGAAAGGCTCTCCCCATCGGCGGTGGACTCTCGCCGGCTACGGTGGGTCGAATTCCGGCGGCTAGGGATTGCTGGATTCTATCGACCCGTGTGGAAAGCATGAGGGAGGGGAATGGGAGATGGGGAAGAACCGGAGGGGAGCGTTTCCAAAATTCCAAAACGACAAAAGGCACCGCATCTCGGTCGGATTCTCTCCTCCACGTGTGGTGTCCTTGTTTCTGATGGACGGTCGTCGTGCGGCCACTCCAGCGTTCGGGAGAGCGCGCGGGCGTCAGTCAGCGTTTGGGATCATCTATATATATGCACAAGCAGATGCATTTTTTTACATAATCTTTATGAACACATAGCAAACTCATTAGAAGTCACAGAAAAATGTTTGCTGGTGCGATTCTCACAAATAATAACCACCGGGGATGGAGAAGTACACAGGATGGATGGAAAATAACTCAATCGGTCCACACCCAGAGTACAAGTCCAATCGGTCCACAAATGTAGGATGTGCCCTAAGCACACTCCTTTTATATTAGTAATCAGAGAGGATAATCACAGCGCCACAAACAAATGAACACAGACAATCCGACAATCAGAGAGGGCAAATGTTTTACTGCAAACCGACAATCTGATACATTCCAAGCAAGATCTGAACCTGAGCATCCATAACTTAACACTACCAAAAGCAATATCTAAACCTCAGCATCCATAATTTAAGGTTCCAACAACGAAAAGATTAACGGAAATGTTAACGCCCACACGTGTGGGCGTCTGGCAACTCGACCACACGCATCCATCACCGTTCAACAGTTTCTGCACGAATCTTGGCACGTTTTGGCTGATTTTGTGTGCCACGTAGGACAAGTCGTGTGTGTGGTGTGTGAGAGTGTTCGCCCACACGCTGGTTGCCCCCCGCGGTTAACGGTTGCCACTCGGAGGCGTGCGGTGGAACTGCTCTGTGCCCACGCCACGCCCGAACTGCGGTTGCCGTCAACCACGTCGCGCACTTTGCCCCCTCCCCTCACGGTTCCATTTACTCTCCACTTCATTACTCACCCAACCCATCCCGCAGTTCATTCGATTGGAAGAGAAGGCGAGAGGAGAAGGTGACGACGGAGGCGGAAGAGTCGACGGAGTTCGCGGCCGTCGGTGGTGCTCGCCGGACCGGAGAGGCCTCGCCGGAGCGCCTACAGATTGAAGGTAATGCTCGCTCCCACTCTCACAATCATTGCCTGCATTTTCCCCCCTTCCCCCGGTGTTCGATGCTTCGCTCGAGATTCGTAGAGATTCAGGTGATTTGGCGATGCGCTGGCGTTGCCGCCGCCGGCGGAGTCCCA
This sequence comes from Triticum aestivum, assembly GCF_018294505.1. Taxonomy (NCBI): domain Eukaryota; kingdom Viridiplantae; phylum Streptophyta; class Magnoliopsida; order Poales; family Poaceae; genus Triticum; species Triticum aestivum. The sequence continues at coordinate 67,965,247 of NC_057806.1, forward strand.
TGCTTGCCGTTTTCGGTGGCACTGGGCAGTTTCGTCGCCGCCGCGGTGGCGGTCTCGCCGGTGTGGTTCTGCCTGTCCGGAGACACACACTGGTTGTGCCTTGGGATTGGGCCGTTGTTTTCCGGTCTGATAGTTGCGCATTGCTTCGAATTGGTATTTGTGATCAGTTCGGGGAGAATTTTGGGGATGAATTTCAAGTCATTACAATTGCCATTGAACTCTAGTGTAGTGACCAGACCTCAAACGGTCCAATCTCTGTGCTCCGGTGTCATCCCTGGATCAGTAATGCTGACACCACACAGTACTTGAAGGATTTATAGTAGAGTAGCAATCACACACTTATTACATCGAGTGTCTCAAAAGAGAACTTATTACAATAAATATGGCTTAAGGCCATCTAATAATGATAACAGCGGAAGGCTTGGAAGATAAGTGAGTCCATCAACTCCAACGGCATCACTGAGTATAGAACCACGACCTAAAACTCCTTAATCATCGTCTGAAAAGTCTGCAACATTAATGTTGCAGCCCGAAAACGGGTTAGCACATGGAATATGCTGGCAATGTAACACATAGAGAGTAATGGAATGAAACAACTATTCTATATGCATATTTGGCTGGTGGAAAGCTCTATGGTTACAGTTTTGCGTAAAGCCAATTTTTCCTACTGCAAAGGAATAAATTTATTTAACTATCATGGTGGTTGTTAAACATTGAGAACGGTTGACAGCATTCTCAATCCCAATTAAACAACATCATTAAACAAACCTAGCAAAATTAATTTTTAGAGTAACATGTTGAGATTCACATGATAATCCAGGTACTAGATACTCAAGATGTCCATAACCGGGGACACGGCTAACCATGATTAGTTTATACACTCTGCAGAGGTTTGCACACTTTTCCCCACAAGACTCAATCTCCTCTGTTGGATTTCTCGCACTACATGGTGTTTGAGAAACGGATGATCGAGACATAGTCTTTCAGAAGCACTAGCACCTTACGATGGGTAGACCGTACCACCTACATCCCCTACATCTGCTAGTCTACCACTGTAAGAGTTCGCACGATTTAGTCAACTATGCTAGAGCCCATAATAGCTTGTGGCTGCACACGGAAGTTTCTAGCATGAATAATCTCATGATCCCTTTGAGCCTGGGTGGCGGTCCAAAAGAAAACAGGCAAATCCTGGAATACCCAGGTGCCTCAATCCACCCATATGTGTGTTTAGGTTGCCACCTTAAGTAAACCGTTAATTAACAAATCTCACATCTGTCATGGATACACTCACCCAATCCACGTCTACTAGCATAGCATAGCAATAATAAGCAAACGTAGAGTAACTCCCAAAGGTTTGATAATGAACAGGTAATAGGTTCTACCTCAACTACTCCCCAAACCCACAATTTAATTAGATCTAAAACATGCAAGGTGTGAGGATTGATCTAATGCAATAAAATTGGGTAGTAGGAGGTATGATCAAAGTGTTACTTGCCTTGCTGATGATCCGAGAAACCTAGTGTTTCGAATAACAAGCGGCGCACTCCGGGTACTCTATCGCAAACAAACAAGCACACAATAAGTACTCGACTAATGCACAGGTAAAACTCAAATAAGAGATCTAACCAGAAAGTTCAATTTAAGAGCTCCGGTTGGCAAAAAGAATCAAATCGAACGAAGCAACGAAAGACAACGGCAAAAGAAACAGGCTTCGTTTACTATTCTGGATATAAGGCAATTTTTACAATGGCAAAAACTTGTTTAAGTTGGTTAAACGGAAAGAGAGTTTTGAGACGAAACTCCAGGCGCTTGAATCGCCTGATTCCAATAAACGAGCGAAAAGATATACTAAAACGAAAATCGGATCAGAAATCGCGATCAGAAAAATCGCGGATTTAATCCGAGAAAAAGAAAAACGACGAACGTTCGTTAAAACGAACGAACGGACGAATGCTCACTATTTAAATAAACCGGAAAACCGATCTATTAAAAAAACCGAAACTAAAAAAAGATAAAACCGTCGGAAAACCGAACAGTTTTTCTAAAAAACGGCGGCGGGATCGAGGTAAACCTCGGGCGGCGGTGGCTCCGGCGGCGGGCGGTGGCGACGGCAGCGGTGGCGCGGGGCGGCGCGGGGCGAAGGCGGCGGCGGCGGCGAAGGCGGTGGCGGCGCGGGGCTAGGGCGGCGCGGTGGCTAGGGTTTGGGGGTGGGGGGGCTTCCGGCTGGGCCTCCCCGGCTTTTAAAGCCGGACGGGCCTTAGTGTCCGGGTCGGACACGGCCCGTAGGTCGGTTGCGCGTTTTTTTGTAAATAGTTACTCCCAGAAAAAAATACAAAAGGACTACTAAACGGACTCCAAAAATCCCGAAATAAATTTTCCCCGACTTCTAAAATCAAGCCGCACAGGATGAACATTTATTTGGGGCCTAAATGCACTTTTTAAAAACGCACATTTTTTCCTAAATTCAAATAAAATAGCGAATAAAACCCAATAAAATCTTATTTGATTTTTTATTAAATCCTCAATATTTCTTTATTTTGGTAAATTCATTTTATTTCCTCTCTCATAATTTTTATAATAGAAATAATTGAAGATAAAATAAATAAAATCAAATGATCCTATTTTTCAAAATTTGAGACAACTCAAATATGAAAATAACGAAATCCCCAGCTCTCTCCGAGGGTCCTTGAGTTGCGTGAAATTTCTAGGATCAACCAAAATGCAATAATTATGATATGCAATGATGATCTAGTGTATAACATCCCAAATTGAAAATTTAGGATGTTACACCTAGATCTAGTTAGTTGTTTTTCAAAACTACAGTATGAAGGCAAACGTGGTGGTTTGAGTAACTATCATGACTGTATGGCAACTAATTTCCTGAATGACTGTCATAGTTGCCACAAACATGCTTTTTCCATGCGGCAACTATTTTCTTGAATGACTGTGATAGTTGCCACAAACATTCATTCCCATGCGGCAACTAATTTCCTGAATGACTATCATAGTTGCCACAAACATGCTTTTTCCATGTGGCAACTATTTTTTCCTGACTAATTGTGATAGTTGCCACACAGTAGGAATGGTAAAGTACAGTAAATCGGTAGTCACTGCAGTTTCAGTAACCAATTGGACTGGATGGAAACTAATCTGCACATCAACTATGCATGTTGCCACCTGGATAGTATATTCTTGTGGCAATAGAGTATGAACACACTGTGGCTGTTGCCATGTTGTAGACAGGATAATGTGGCAAATTGGCTACATAACATGGCAACTAATTTGCACATCAACTGTGTCAGATGCCATATATATGCTTTCCATGTGGCAAGTCTTTGTCTGAACACAGCATGTCTGCTGCCATGTTACAGTCAGTACAATGTGGTAAATTCATTGTACGTCAGACACAATTTTCGTGTTTCTGCCATGTTGACTTGTGATATCTGAACATAATGTGGCAATTTTCAGGTTGTTCATTAGATGTTTTTCATCGCTTTTGTGCTATCTGAACACACTTGTGATATCTGTGTTGCATTTTAACATGACAATTTCAACCTAGCACATTTTTGCCATTGGAACACATGGCAAGTCATTTGTTGTACGAGGACAGGGTGTGAGCTGCCACATGTTAGGTTTCTGCAGTGGAGGATTTTGTAACTTCCTTTTCGTACTATCTTGTGCTAACATGCCAACTTCAACATTTTTGTTTTTAAGTGTATTTACGATATGTACATTTTTTTTCAAATGTAACCAATGTGCTTAATTACCATATTTATGTTTTCGACAATCATAGGGGGGGTGCGTGCGTGTTCATGTGATATTTTTGCATTCACTATTTGACATTTTTTTCACTCGAGCCCATGCGGCAAGGACATTCTGTTAGGTGGCAACTGCTTACTTCCTGCATTTTTCATTTCCACAGTGACAATTTGGTCTGTTCTTACCTCAGCAGAATGGCTCGCGGCGATCATCAAAATGATGATGATGATTTCATGGATCCACCACAGCGGAATCGGGCAACTGGACGGCGAAAAGAGGGCGACGAGGTAACTGTCCACACACCCTCTTCCTCCTGCATATGTTATTGGTTGCCACCTCGAGCTTTGCAGTCGTCTGTCATGAACTAAAATTTCATGACAGTGAAAACATGACAACAACTGATCATTTGTCTGTTTTTGCAGAAGAAGAAACGTACTCGCAACAGGGCCTCCCAGGAACGGCTGACTTCATTGACTGACAGATTTACTAACGATCAGAAGGGAGCTGCTGCTGAGATGGGTATGCAGGCTATGATGAATGTCCGGTGCACGAATCTAGTCAACCCTGTGTGCGACTGGCTTGGTGAGATTTACGACCCCCTCCAGGGAATTTGTGATTCCGGGACGTGGAAGACTGCCGTTGAACGAGGAATCCGTATTCTGCATTTTGTGTGTGCCCCATGGACAAATCAAAGTCCCGTATGAGGTTAATAACAAGATCGAGGAAACGTTGTTCCCCCGTTTGTTTCCTGGGTTGGAATCCATGCCGAACACGTCTGTACTAGCAGATTCGCTGCAGGCCATGACAACCCATGGCGACGTTTTTAAGATGAAACTACTCATGTACCTCATCTCAACTGTTTTCGCGCCGACCACTTCTCTTCGCCCAAGCAAAAAATGCTTCCCCATCCTGGTGAATGATCTATCTTTACTACATTATTTTTCCTTAAATTTTTTTGCTCCAATGTCATGTGCAAGCTAGTCACTGCCAGTGTTTTTTGATGTTTTTTCCATTTGATTTTCTGATGCGGCAACTCATTGTCCTGAATTTTGTGTGGTGCGGGCGAATCTGAAAGATGTGAAGAACATGAATTGGTGTAAGTTCATTGCGGACTTCCTGCATGATGCATTCTCAAGCAAGATGTACCAGAACGGTTGTTGACTGCATTTAATGGTATTTTTACCAGTCCTTTCTGTGAACACTCTTTTTAACACCTTTTTATTCATGCATGACAACCTGATCATAACAGGATGGCAACTGCCATCATGACAATATGGCAACTGTCATCACACTATGATGGCAACTCACACATACAGATGGCAACTTGTCCTTTCTCTCTTTTTTCATGCACTTCAACTTGATGATCGTAGGAACATATATATTATCCTGCTTTTTCATAAAATACCATGATCGCAACTGATATTTCTTTCTTTTTAAAATTGTTGTACATCAGCTCATGTACGTCGACTGTCTTGATCTGTCCATCGTGGATTTCACTGGGACAGCAGGCCCGCCGCCTACACACAAGTTTTCTGTTTCTGCGTGGACTATCGATGCTATCAAGGCTGTGCTTGCTGCAGACAGGATAACTGATACCAAATATGGAAAACTGCAGGTTAGTTCTGGTTTCTTTCTCTACACGACATTCTTACAAATTTTTGCGGCATAGCATATCGTCGTGTGGCAACCGTCTGTGGTTAACAAGAGATGACTACCTTTGTTAGCCATGGCTGTTTGAGTATGGTATCCATGTCTCACTCCACATGGCAACTCTGTTATTCGTGCTGAAACTTATATTCACGTCTTCTTTTTTTGTTGTATTTGCAACACATGAACTACTAGTCAGTGTTCATCATTCTCTCTCTTACATCCTAGCTATTTTTTTGGTTTTTTCCAGCTGATGGCCAAGCATGCTATAGACTACAATGTGTTTGGGGGGCCTCAAAACTTTGGAAAGTGGATGGACGTGCACTCAGCTCCGTCTTGCCCTACTGAGGTAATCAAAGACATATATCTATGGTTGCGTTGCAAATTTTTGATGTCGTGCTAGTGACTGTAATATGGTTGGTTACTGCTGCTTCTTTGTTTCGTGCACAGGAGAGGGCACCTGTTGAGCATCTAATTGGGCAGTTTGCATCCGGAATGACCGGCTTGCTCGGGAAGTTGGTTGAGGGGTGGACGTCCCTTAATGGCTCCGACAGCGACGCGGTTGCGAGGCAGTTCACTACATTTGTCCCAGAACGGACACATCGGCCAACTGGTTGCCGTGGCCGGTATGACTACAACAGTTCCCAAGAGCTTGCTGACACACAAGATGAACTAGATGGAGACGCTGGTCTCAGCAAGGATGACGATGATGACATGGAGAACGCGTAACAGGACACCGATGATGATGAACACGTTGAAGTTTGTGCAGGTGGTAAGAAGGGCAAGGATGCATGAGATGTCCCCCCACCGGAGAAAGTCAAAGAACATACGGCTGTGAGAGGCGAGGGGGTGTTGCCATCAAAGAGGGGGAGGGCTCCAGAGGATGTTGCGCATGGTTCTCCTGGCAAGTGGTCTAGGACTGATCCCGTAGCTGCTAGGAGGAGGTTCGACTTTAATTTTAGTTTTTTGTTTTGTCTACATTTTTGAAATAGACTGATCCCTTTTTGCATTTGTTGTTGCTAAGCGCGGCAACGAGTTTGCTGTCTGACAATTGCCACCTCTTATTTTCCTCCATCTTATACGTGCAGGGAGGCAACAGCTGGTGGACGAGCAGTTACGAAGAAATAGGCACCAACGCCAACCCGTGTTTCTGCTCGGTTGAACAAAGGTGCCCCCATTGCTGGTGACACCCCTTCCACCAGGTCATTCCCTCGTACGACGATGTCCAACACTGGGGATCCTGTCGTGCTGCCAGACCTGAGAAAGCCAGTCAAGAAGTAGGTTTTCCATGTGCTTTCATTGACGTAGTGCTATATTTTTTGATTTTTCAATGTATCCGTTCAGCTTGCCACATGGGCTTCTGTCATCGTCCCCACATGGGGCAACTGCTGTTTTTTCAAATGATTTTCTTCCTTTTTAAACTGCATGGCAACTCCTGCTTGTTTTTACATGGAAACTGTTATCTAGGTCAAATGGCAACTCTTTTTGTACCTACATGGCAACTGCCATCTTTCCATTGACTAGTGTGCTCATCCCATACCTAGTTTTGAAATTGCATTCCTGGCAGATCAGACATATCTATCATTCTTCAAGTTGGCTAGCATGACAGCTTTGCTGGAATTGCATGGCAACTGCTAAATATGCCACATGGCAACTCATATTCCCCTTACATGGCAACTACTAGTTTTTCCACCTATTTTTCATTTTTTTAGATTTTATACCATGGAAACTATTTTTTGTTCATTTTTAATAACTTTTTCACGTGCTTTTCTTTTTTTAGGGGTGAAGAAGACTACTTCACGCGGGGCCAAGCATATCATTAGGGACCCACTCGAACGCCTTCATTCAAAGTTGTCAACAGGGGGAAACTCAGATGTTCACGAGGCGCCAGTCGACAAAACTGCTGCTGCACGGTCAACTGTTCCCACTAACTCTGACGCAAGTGGCCGACCATCTCTGCCGGTTGCAGATGTGCAGGTTAGAACAACAGGCATCCGTACATCGGGGAGTGACGAGTCGGTATCTGCCAGGACAGCTGAAATATTGCCAACTCTTCTGGCAATGAAGGACGCTACTGTGAGCCATGCCACCCCATCAGCAAGCGTTGAAGTGGATGCTCCCGAGACCAACCTAAGCAAGGAAGATTCCCGCTCATCTGACACTGATTCCAAGCGCGTGCATGCTGGCACTCCTGTGTCCATGACAGAAGTGGCTGAGGCGGCAGTTCATAATGATGTGCCATCTGTAGGTGAGAGTCTTGGCACAACAGCTCCAGCTCCTGTCGGTGTAGATACTGCTAAGGCGACTGTTTCGCGTGCTGGTCTTCCACCAAGGCGTCGTAGCCCCCGCAAGCAATCAACAGACATACCCAACGCACCAGCTGTAGCTAGGAGCAGCAGAGATGAGTCTGGTTATGTTCCTACGTCCACACTGTTCCCGCCACCTGCCAAAAGCAATGTGATGGAGAAACCGAAAGACCGGAGCACAACTGATGCAGGTGTCAAGCCGGGCACGAGTGACGCAGGTGAACATCCGGAGCAGACCGCGCCTTTACCCGCAGTGGAAATCCCTAACTTAAATCTGCGCACTTCTAGGCTCCCAATCAATGTTGGTGTCCCCTACAGCCCAAACAAGAAGATTGTCAAGGAAGTTGCGGCTGATATCGCTGACAACACGCCCCGCCCTACAAATAAGCCCGATCATTCTGTAGCGGCCGATTTAGATATGTTTGTTGATCTTTCACCCTTGGATTCTGCCCCGCAAGTTGTTCGCGGTCCGGCTAGTAGGCATGAGAGGCACCCAATGGCCTTCACCCCACCGAGCTTCAGCCTTGGCATCAGTCAAGATCAACCAGTGGTGGCGCATCCAATGGTTGATGGCAGGAAGGCTGTCAAGTTCACAGAGCCGATCATCCAAGGTACATTTTTCTTATGTGCTTTATCATTTTCTTGTATATATCTGTGTAGTCTGACTTTTGCCCCAAGCATTTTTTTGGGTTTCTCACTTGTGATGGCAACTGTTATGTGATGACATGGCAACTGGATTTGCTTCACCATGTCACCTACATTTTTTTGTTGCCATGATGCATTTTACATTTGGCAATTCACATGGCAACTGAAGTTGATTCAACATGGCAACTATAGTTGTTGTCACATGGCAACTACAGTGCAATACACATGGCAACTGGATTTTCCGCACCATGTTACCTGTAGTTTTGTTTCCATGCTGCATTTTTCATTCGGCAAGCACATGGCAACTAGAGTCGACACAACATGGCAACTATATTTGCTGTCACATGGCAACTACAGTGCACTACACATGGCAACTGGATTTTCCTCCACATGGCAATTCCCTACTTTTTGTACCTACATTTCACATCAAGCACCCTATCTTTTCACATTCCATTTGTTTTGTTTTCCAGGTATCCTAACCCACTTTTTTATCCTTGCAGGCACCCCTGAGGAGATTTCACCGTCACTTGATGAATGTTACCGTAGGATCGAGGAGGCAGCATTGCAGAGGAAGTCCTCACGAGGTCGGGGGCAATCAAGTTCCAATGTGCCTGCAGATACGGTATCTGAGGATACCATTAGGAGTGCCACCCCTGGTTCTGTGAGGCAGCAGAGGGTAGTTCACCCACCTCTCGCGGAAGACTACGAGCCCGATGTCAGGGCCACAAAGGAACAGACCCAGCTGTACAATATTGTCAAGCGATTTGGAAATGCGAGGGTCAGCAGCAAGCACATGAAGGGGCTGAAAGCGTAATGACCACATTTTGCTTTGCTCTTTCTACCATTCATATTTTTTTTCTACTTTCTATATATGATCCGCTTACCTTATAGTTCATCCTTTTTTTACTTAGTAGACATGATTCTTTCATGTTATATCATTTTCATACAGCTCATGTTTGGACAGAACCAAGGTCATTCAATGCGAAGCGACGTACGTCGACCTGGGTGATCTTGCCGAGTCCGTGAGGCCAAACGGTAAAATGTCGAAGAATGTAGTTGCATGCGGGATTGACTACATCAACAAGCATATGGATATGTGTCCCGACAAAACAATCATGCATTATAGTGTGACCTGCAAAATATGGGATGGTGACTTCCATCACAAAATCCCGAGGAAGAATTTTGCTCAACACGGAGAATTCAAGCTCACACTGAAGAAATATGTGAGTACTCCATCCCTGTTTGCACTTTTTTCACATGGTATTGTTTTTTTGGCATTATCTGCACTCTGTTTATGTGGCAGATGTTTCATGCGGCATCAGCTGCCGTGCAAACTGACTTTTTGATTTTTGCATCCCGTGCAACCTATGTGGCAACTTCAAAGTAAAATACACGGCAAATTTTGTTCATACATGGACAGCAACTTTCTTCCAACTACCCACTACAACTAAACATTCTACGTGATTCTACTTTTTTGTCCCTTTGCTGTTCTTCATGTGAACTCTGCTTCTCATTTTTTTCTTCACTTTTACATGCAGGTCATGTTCCCCATGTTCCAGGAGCTTGCACCACACGACCCAGACGACAAGTGTGGTCACCACTACGCGATCTGTCTTGACCTGAAGAACCAATGCTTTGAGATGCTTGATTCAATGCGTTCGGCAGCTGATGCAGACCTTACTTCACATGCTGAATTCTTCATCAACAACGTCAAAGAGACATGGAACCGTCACTACGAAAACTCAGAGGTCTAGATCAGTCATTTCCCGATTGAGTACGTGTCGACTATGAAATAAGGGAACACGTAATTTCCTACCCCCCTTCATGTGCCATTTTACATCAATCCCACCCCTCTTTGGTGTTACATATGAATTGAATTTTATCATTGATATGTGTGTCCTTTTTGCGAGTTCACCTGACTCTTTTTCTTTGTGAAGGACGAACTGTGGCTTTCACATGTTGGAATACCTTGCAAAGTGGGAAGGTAGACTTGTTCCCGCTGTCAATGCTGCAACGGTCGTTGAGCTCTGGAAATTGTACACATGGAACTGGTTGACGAATGAAGATTTCAACAAGCGGTCCGGAGCATGCGAGTTCGTGGAGGAAGCTGTCAAGAAAGTCTTCAAGAAGTACAAGTGATCACGTGGCGTTACACACCGGACACATACCTTACATTCTGTTGCCGAGGAATGTAAGGTACTACCTTTTATCCTTCTCAAAAACTATGTCCGTGTGCTATTCTATGACCGCAACCCCGAGTAGGCTAGTACGCAGTGGTGGTTCGTGAGTGACATTTGAATATTTTCTGTAATATTTCGTGTGGATGTGAACCTATTTCAGGCGTGTTAGTAGATACATTTTATGTTTATCATTATTATTTTTGGTTTCATCGTTTGCACCACCAGGTTGCTGCTTCGAATGCGTGCACTATGTTCTAAAACATAGCAACTGTAGTTCATCAAACATGGTTATTAAAAGTCATCGTCGTTTTTTCATTTGGCTGTTTTGCTTCTTCTTTTTCATTACTAACCGCACTGGCTACCATGGTAGTTTTGATCATGTAGCCGTAACCTTTTTTCCGCGGTTGATGCACGTTACGCTTTTTCAACTTTGTTTCCCATATATTTGCACACAACACAGCATGTGTGACTAAAGCGTGTCGAATTATCATGAAAATATACGCGTTGTAGAGTCATTACAAATAACATGGCATTTTTCAGTACAGCTAACAGGGCAGATTCAGTACAAAGAACACGACAGATTCATCAACAAACAGGATGGTAGACCCAGTATATTTACCATGATAGATTTAGTATAAAATATCATGGCATATTTAGTACAAAATAGCATGGCAGATTAAACACATATAACATGGCAGATCAAGCACACACAATATGGCAACTGCAGTTACCCATTCAATGCATTTTTCCTGCAACTTCTGATGCCCCTCAAGAGTCAGTCTCCCATTTCTAGAAAAAAATTCACAATATCTAGGCTACAAAACAAAATGTCCCCAAGGACCATGTCACAGCGCCCCAATTTTTCTTACGGATTGCCCGTCCCTTTCTTCATTTTCTTGTGTTTTGCTTGAATCTCCAATCCCGATTTGTACCTTATCTCTTTTGGACGCCCCTTTGTGATGGAACGGGGAGGGTTCCTGACCTGGGTTTGTGTGCTTACTGTTCCAGATCCTATCTCCGAGTTTTCAGATAATGGCCCCGTGGACGAAGGCACACTTGATGTGCGGGGGAACCTATGTAAGGCTTCCTCAGCTTTCCTCTTCTTCATCTCATCAAGCTCTCTTTTCAAGGCCCTCCTGTGTTTTTCTGCGACTCTAGCTATCTCATCACTCTTGCACGCTTCATCAATTAGCTCAGCATAGTTCTTTGTCAGCACAACGTGCCTCACGGCTTCCATGGTTGATTCAGGTCTCTCGTCATGCACAGCTAGAACTGCGTTTGTTGTCTGCGGCGCCAACGCGTCGTCAGCGTCCCAAGTCCATCGCCGCCTTATGAAATGGTGGGGCATCCATGTCACAGTGTTCATGTCCATTACTTTTAGTATGTGACAGCACACAATGCCGTCCCGTTCAAACTTGCAGCATTGGCAGTAGTATTCGCCTAGGCCGATTGAGGCTTTCATGAAGTAGTTCCTTCCTTTGTCCGGGTCTTCAGGTTCCGAATCTGACATGCCCAAAATAGAACACACCTTGAACGTATGTTCATCCACCTGGAAAGCCGTGAACATGCTGGCATGCTTTATTTCTTCCTAGAATCTGCAAGTTTTGTGTGTTTTCTGTTAAACTATCATGCGCTCTTTTTTTGTAGCACCTTATGTTGTCATGGAAATAGAAATACATTTTTGTTTGAACATGGCAATTATAGTACATTGAACATGGCAAACATATCACCTTGAACATGGCAAATATAGTACATAAGACATGGCAACTGTAGTACATTAGACATGGCAACTGCAGTACATTAGACATGGCAGCTGCAGTACATTAGACATGGCAACTGCATAACATTTTTCAACTGGGCATCGTCATTTTCCACACCAACATTCCCAATGGAAGCACATTGCATAAAACATGGAAACTGCATTTTATTAAACATGGCAACTACAGTTTAGTAAACAATGGCAATTGCATTTCAGCAAACATGGCAGTTGCATTTTAGTAAACATGGCAATTGCATTTCAGTAGATATGGAAACAACATAACATTTTTTCAGTTTGACATTGGCATTTGCATACCAACATGCCCAATGGAAGTACAGTGCATTAAAACATGTCAACTGCATTTCATTGAACATGAAAACTGCATCCGGGTAAGCATGGCAAATAGAATTTCCATTGAACATGGCAACTGCAGCTGAGTAAGCATGGCAAACAGTATTTCATTAAACATGGCAACCACATACCATGACAACTGCATTGCATTCTCTATGTCACCTACTGCATTCGTGCTTTGCTCAAATACGACCGTAACGCAACTGACTTACTTGTTAAAGATCTTGTTGGTGTATATCTTGCTCATTTGCCTCTCCATTGGTAAATACGTTAGTAATTTTGGCTGCTTTAGCGCGGTGTTCGCTTCTTGCTGTAGCTCAGATCCCAGTATTTTTTGTTGCAAAGCTGTGTACTACTTGGCAAACTGTAGCAATGAGTTGCTAGGGCTCATGTACCGCTTCAAAACAGTATTGAACCCCTCGCTACGCTGCGTAGTCTGCAGAAACGGGAAGAAGCACTGCATGAAGTAGGCCGACACCCAGTACATTCGCTTCTCCCACAGATTAACAAGAGTCTCATTGTCTGCGACTTGATATGTTTCAATCATGGCCACCCAGCTCCTTTTAAACTCCTCCACCGTCAAGCTGTGGTCCACGCACAGCTCGAATGCCTTGTGCAGCTCTGGACGGTCAGCAAAGAACGGTCCTAGCATCTCCTCAGCCTTCTTTATAATGTGCCACCTGTAGTGCCTGTGCACTGCCAACGGAAAGACCTCATCTATGCCTGGACGCATGCTAAAATCCTGGTCTGTTATTATGTTCATCGGAGCAAGTCCATCCATGCACTCCAAGAAGGTCTTGAACAGCAAAACGTACCCATCCATGTCTTCGTTCCGAACAAGCCCGCATCCGAACTGCAACGACTGATTGTGGTTATTTATTCCTATGAATGGAGCGCATGGCATCTTGTACATATTAGTGAGATACGTCACGTTGAATGAAATGCAATCTCGGAAATGTTTGTAGGCTCTCCTTGCAGCACCATCCACCCAATACATGTTCCTGACACGGTCCTCATCGTCCAACCTTATCCTGTAGAAGAAATCTGGATCTTCCTTCGCTTTCTCATCGAAGTAGGCCATTGTGGCCTCTATGTCAGCCAACTTGCTCTCTCTATGGTACTTTGCCTTTAGGTTTGTGACGTCAGCTGGTATGTAGGGCATGCTACTCAGAGTCCCGTTTTTGCTGTGGATAAGTGATAGTATCTGGACCATGATGGACCGAAGTTACAATCATGTAGCAGCTTTATGAATTTCTTCTCGAGGGGGGTGAATCCCCTGTGGGCAGTCAGAAATTTCACCAGGTCAAACTTCTTTATGAGTTTGTGGTTGTGCTCATCAAAATATTCAGTGACCACCCACTATGCTCCATCTACGTTTAGCTTACACCGGACAGGGTATTCGGTCTTGAGAATGATACCTCTCTTTTGTTCCGGAACTACAGGCGCAACACCTTTCCCCTTCTTGTTCCTTCGTTCCTTGTGGCACCTCATCTCACCTCTGCTGTACTCGTTAGTTTTCTTATTTTTCCTATGGTATTCGGTGTTGACCGCAAACCTATGGAACTTTGCATATGTCTGGTAGAATTCCTTTGCTTCTGCGAATGATTCAAATCTGTGCCCAACGTACGGTGGCTGAGGTACCATGATCTCCGATTGCCCACCATCTTCATCCCCTTGTGCTTCGTCATCAGTTTCATCATTCACTTCAGTATCGGCGGCAGTTTCATCTACCTGAGTGTTGCCGGTGCTTGTGTTCAAAGGGGTGCCTGTCGGCATTGCTGGAATGATTGCCATTTCCGACTCTGACTCAGCATTGTTTGCGGCATGATTGTTGGCTGGCTGGTGGAACGCGTCCTCCGTGCGCTCAGAGCTCCCCGCAGTAGATGTCCCCGCGCCGCTGTTCACTGTAGTTGTAGGCCCTGTAATAGAAAAAACAGGTACGAGAGTAAGATTTTCTTGAATAACATGTTTTTTTTGTAACAGATCACATCAACTTCAAGTGATTTGGCATGGCATCATTCAAACAGCAAGCCGTGAGTCTGCGTGGAGACATGCATGGCAACTGTAGTTGTCCAGTCATGGCAGCTACAGTCCAACAAACATGGCAACTGCTGTTTGCCAATGCACGACAACCAACTCCTTTTTAGTACGAAAACTTGGATTCTCTATGCATGGCAGCTGCAGTCCTGCATACATGGCAAATACTGCTACCAATACATGGCAACCAGTGTGTTCTAGCATCAAAACTTTTCATTCTAGGCTTGAGCTCACTAGGCAAATGCGATCAACCATTAGTGCTGCACACATGCTTCTAGCAGTTGGCAAATTTCCGAAGACAATATATGACTCATTGCACACAACCACTTTGTTAGCATTTTATGCTTGATTTTTGCCCACCATCACTGATACAATCTTCTTTTTTCGTCACGTGCTATTTTCCACAAAAACAAATGTAGTTCTCTTTTTGTGGTCCAATTTTTTCCTTACCTTGTTGTGCTGCATGTGCCCATCTTGTGTGGTCTGTCACACCAAATTGACATGCTCTATCTCCAATCTGTGAAGCTTGCCACGAGACGTTTGCCGGGTACCACCACCATAATAACCTGTATGCATCGTAGTAGTTGGTCAATACATGGCAACTGCAGTTTGTGCTGGCATTGCAACTGCAGTTGTCCTGGCATGGCAACTACAGTTGTTCCTCCATGGCAACTACAGTTGTCGAGGGAGGGCAACAACAGTTATCCAGGGATGACAACTGCAGTTATTCATTCATGGCAATTGCAGTTGTCCAGTCATGGCAACTGCAGTTTGTCAACTATGCTCCTTGTGCTAATTCACCGTCCGCAACTTCACTTTTTATGGACTCACTTGTGTATGACGTTGATGGCAGGTACATGGATGATGCCTGCCGCCACGTGCTACATGAAGGCTTTGCATTTCCCCCTGACATAACTCGTGAGTCTTTTGCCAACCTTTGCAAGTTTATTTTTCATGTCCAGACCAGTATGTGTTCTTTTTCGTATGCGTTACCTTGATTAGCCATATTAGCTAGTTGAAGTTGGCTGCCCATACATTTGTCAGTGTTAGCGCCCTGCGACTGAACTTGCCACGGAGCCCCCGTGAGTGTGGTTTGGTCATAAGAACTTGCGAAAAAATGACAGTGTAGGACATAAGTAGAATGCCATCTTGATCATCACAAACATGGCAAATGTTCTTTTCTTTTGTTATCACGCATCATACCAATGCCTGCATACTGTTCTAGTAGTGGTAGCAACGGCCCTGTAGAAATGAGTTGATTGTACTCTGATGCATCCCAAGGGGGCGTTTCTGGTCTTTGAGAACCCCAAGTATCAGCGCCATCTTCGTGATTCATTCTTTTCCGCGTCTCGTTTCTGCCAATGTGCTCTCAATCACTGCATGAACAAGAACGCATCAACAATCCACAAAAAATGTATCCTTGTGTTGCTTGCATGTAGAAGTTAACACGTTAGTGTTATCACATTTTCATGCATAGGCAACCAACATATCATGGCTAGTAGGACATGCACATCCACTATCTTTTTCTAAAATCTGGGTGCTAGCTATCTGTTTGATTCGATGGCATCAGCCTCTACAATTGGATGGCAAGCAATAAGTTGACATGGTGGCAGTTGACGCCAATGATAGGTGGCAATTCACGTTAGACACCAGTGGCAATTATTATTCAAACCCCCCATTATTCCAAATTTCTCAATTTTCTCTCCCTTTTTATGGATTCCTACACATACATTCATTTTACCAACTATGTGCATCAATCTACCGAGAACTTACGGTTATATCTAGCGTAGTACATGGCAGATCTAGTGCATTCTGCTTGGCAACTACGAAGACACACAACCTATGTAGTGTCTTACCCCTATAGGATGGATCTAGTTGCCACCTTCGTTGGTAATTTTGCAATTTTCTGCCCAGAAGAAGGATGAGAAGCAGTAGGGAGGTCGGGAGATTCACCTGCTTTTAGCTGGTCGTCTTTGGAGGGCGTTGTTGGAGTGGGAGGGTGGGGGGAGATAAGGGGTGTGGTTTGCGGTGGGAAGGCCCTACGGATCTGCTCTATGGATCTGCTCTAGTTGCCATGGCTACCAGAGAAGTCCGGCGATGGAGGTAGGGGTTCGGGAGGTGGGAGAAGATGGCGGCAGTCGGGATTGTGGATCAATCAGAGGCCGGGACGGTTGGGTCGTGCAGGCTGCTCGGTCCTGTGGCTCGGACGTGCGGGCGGGGTTGCCACACACCGGACGTGCGGGCCGTGCCTTTGCGCACCCGGACGCGGTCGTGCGGGCTGGTTCCTGTCCAAGCCACACAAGGCGTGTGGCACAACTACCCGATACACCACACGTGTGGCAGTTATCGGCGTCCAAGATCAAAGTCACCCTGATGACTTGGCGCTCACTTGTTGACACGTCGACGACGGCCGGATGGGATCTCCTAGTCATCCACGAACTCTTCTATGTCTTCGATGCCCAGAGACTTGATTCCCTCTCCGATGTCCGCTTCCATGCTTTCGCCTCGCTTGTCTTGCGCAGCGAGCGCCTTCTCGCGCTCGGCGACGGCCCTCTCCCTCTTGGCGACGACCCTCTCCCTCTTGGCGACGGTCTTCTCCCGCTTGGCCACCGCTGTAACGCCCTCGATGCGGCTATATCTCCTATGTGTCGAAGCATGACTTAGAGGCATAACCGCATTGAAAGCAATGTCGCAAGTGAGGTAATCTTCACAAACAACCCATGTACATAAATAAAGGGGAAAGGTACATAGTTGGCTTACACTCGCCACGTCACACAAATACATAAATAAGTCATTACATTCATCCAATACACTCAGGGTCCGACTACGGAACCAAAATAAAGATCAACCCCCAAATGCGACAAAGTCCCCGATCGCCCCAACTGGGCACCACTACTGATCATCTGAGAAAGACACGTAGTAATGACGAGAGTCTTCATTGAACTCCCACTTGAGCTCGGTCATATCATCTGGAGCGGCATCATCGGTCCCTGCATCTGGTTTAGGAAGTAATCTATGAGTCATGGGGACTCAGCAATCTCACACCCTCACGATCAAGACTATTCAAGGCAAAGGTATGATGTGGAGCCGCAGCAAGCGGCTAGCATATATGGTGGCTAACAAATTCGCAAAAGAGAGCGAGAAGAGGAGGCAAAAGCACAGTCGAACAACTATGATCAAGAAGTGATCCTAGAACAACCTACGCCAAGCATTACTCCAACACCATGTTCACTTCCCGGACTCCGCCGAGAAGAGACCATCACGATTACACTCGCGGTTGGTGCATTTTAATTAAGTTAAGTTTCAGGTTATCTACAACCGGACATTAACAAATTCCCATCTGCCCATAACCGCGGGCATGGCTTTCGAAAGTACAAATCCCTGCAGGGGAGTCCCAACTTAGCGCATCACAAGCTCTCACGGTCAACGAAGGATATTCCTTCTCCCAAGACAATTCGATCGGACTCGGCATCCCGGTTACAAGACATCCTCGACAATGGTAAAACAAGTCCAACAACACCACCTGAATGTGCCGACAAATCCCGATAGGAGCTGCACATATCTCGTTCTCAGGGCACACCGGATAAGCAATCCGTACAACTAAAACCAACCCTCGAGTTTCCTCGAGGTGGCGCTGCAAGGGGCTCTAGTTTGGACCAACACTCAGAGGAGCACTAGCCCGAGGGGTTTAATAAAGATGACCCTTGGGCTCTGGAAACCCAAGCGAAAAAGAGGCTAGGTGGCGAATGGTAAAACCAATGTTGGGCATTGCTAGAGGAGTTTTATTCAAGGCGAACTGTCAAGGGCTTCCCATTATAACCCAACCGTGTAAGGAACGCAAAATCCGGGAACATAACACCGATATGACGGAAACTAGGGCGGCAAGAGTGGAACAAAACACTAGGCATAAGGCCGAGCCTTCCACCCTTTACCAAGTATATAGGTGCATTAAGATAAACAAGGTAATATGGTGATATCCCAACAATAAACAAGTTCCAACAAGGAACGATCTCCAATCTTCACCTGCAACTAGCAATGCTATAAGAGGGGCTGAGCAAAGCGGTAACGTAGCCAAACAACGGTTTGCTAGGACATGGTGGGTTAGAGGTTTGACATGGCAAATGGGGGGCATGATAAGCAAGTGGTAGGTATCATAACATAGGCATAGAAAAAGAGCGAGCATCTAGCAAGCAAAGATAGAAGTGATTTCGAGGGTATGGTCATCTTGCCTGCAAAGTTCTCAGAGTTGCCTTGATCCTCATAAGCTAACTCAATGGGCTCCTCGATCACGTACTCGTCTCCCGGCTCTACTCAAGCAAGAACAACAAGCAAAAGGAACACAATCAACCACATGCAATGCTCAAGCAACATGATGCAAACATGGTATGATATGCGGGATGCGGTATGTGATGCATATGCTAGATTTGGAAAGGAATGATTGAACCTGGCCTCAACTTGGAAAACCAAGAGTTCCACTGGAAAGGTGAGATGATTTCGGTCGAAATCAATATAAAGATCACCGGAATCAGATGCACGGTTTGGAAATGGCAAGCAAAACAAATATGGCACCGATCTGCGATAAACAGCAAGTAGCCTCCTAAATGCATCAAGAACGACATGCTACAGGACTCAACCATAGCAACAAAATATATGGCAGGGATCCACTCATGATGCTTGACAAAAGATGAACACTGAGATACGGTTAATTCACTCATTAACAGGTTCAAACAAGCATCACAAAATTGCAAAAGATAACAGGTTTCAGACTTAGTGAAATTAACAGCATGTCAGGAATTTATCATAAGGAAGCAATCTTTAGTGTATGAAAACTACATGCTACAGGAACTTATCATGGCAAGGCAAGGCATGGCATGAAGCTACTCTAAGTATATAACAAAAGTCCCTTCGTGACCATGAGCCAAAAGGGACCGTAAAATACAATTGCAAGCATGTGAACATAGCAAAAACATAAACAGATTCAGACTTAGTGAAAAACTGGAGCATGCAAAATAGATTAACAAGTAGGCATGTTTACGAGCTCGATGCACTCACCACGAGGCATTTCATGACAAGCTAAGCATACACCCAGCAAATAGACATGGCAAGAACAACAACATAGCATGCACGGATCAACAACAACAAGCTTGGCAAAATTGCTAAACATGTTAACAATCTGCCAGGAACATTTTATAGCAAAAGTAGAGCTCGATTGACTCAAGCTAGGGTGCTCCATAATTGCAAACAAAGACATGGATGGATAGAGCACCACAATATCTACAAAACATCCTTACTAATCATCCTCAAAAGAGGCATGGATCACTAGGAAACAACATGAACATATGGCATAAAGACAATAACAGGACAAGGACTTGGGGAAAATTCTAAGTCCCTGAAATCAACATCATTGAGTAAGCTACTTTGCATGCTTGTGCTAGTCACCATGAAGATCACAAAAATACATGGCATACACCCCTGTAAAGATGGTATGGCATTCATCAAAACACATGTAGAGCTTAGGATCATAGCATGCACACATTAATCATGAAAAAAATGACAAAATGCCATTTGCTGAAACAGATCTGACATAATCATCACATAGCCCTATTTCAACAGCATTTCGGGAATCTAGATGAGCTCAAATGAAAATGATGCAATGAGATGAAATGATGTACTCGTCGAGACGAACATTTTGATATGCTACACGCACGAATCGGAGCAACGGTTGCAGAGTTATGGCATGTCAAAGTATTCAAATAAACTAGGGTTTAGGGGGAAATCTCAGATCTGGATCCGGCCGGAAACACTGTAGATGCACGGAGTCTGATGTTCGCCGGAGCTGTCGGAGATCGTCGAAGGGGGGTCGCCGGACTTGGTCGGAGTGGCCGCGGGGGCGTGCCGGAGTTTGGGGACGCGGTGTCCGTCCGGGTTGAGGAGGAGGACGACGGTCGCGGGGCACTGTCACCGGACAGCGGCGTGGCGGCGGTGGTCGGCTGGCGGGCGGCACCGGCGGAGGGGAGGCCGGCGGACGCCGGCGCGGGCGGCGGGGAGCGAAGGAGGCGGCGCGCGGCTTCGGGCCCTTGGGGGCTCTCCCTGGGCCTCGCGGGCCGCGGTGGTGGGGAGGTCGGCCAGGACACGTGGCGGCCCCCTATTGGCTCGGGGCAGCGGCGCGTCTCGTCCGGCGAAAAACGGACATTGTCCGGCAGCGGCGGGGTAGGTTTTTAGGGTTTCGGGGAAGGAGACCCGAGATTGAAAAAGAAGGGTCTATTTATAGAGGTAGAGGGAGCTAGGAAGCTCCAAATGAGGTGCGGTTTGCGGTCACGCGATCGTGATCGAACACTCTAGATGATGGGAGAGGTTTAGGTGGGTTTTGGGCCAGTTTGGAGGGGTGTTGGGCTGCAACACACACGAGGCCTTTTCGGTCCCTCGGTTAACCGTTGGAGTATCAAACGAAGTCCAAATGGTACGAAACTTGATAGGCGGTCTACCGGTAGTAAACCAAGGACGCAGGACAAGTCTCGGTCCAATCCAAAACCGTTTAACACCCGCACACGAAAAGAGGTAGAAAGGGACACCGGAGGACATAGGAGCACCGGAATGCAAAACGGACAACGGGGAAAATGCTCGGATGCATGAGACGAACACGTATGCAAATGCAATGCACATGATGACATGATATGAGATGCATGACAAAGACAAAACACGCGGAGACAAAAACCCAACAACGAGGAAAATAGAATAACTTAGTGCCGGAAACGGCAAGAGTTGGGATACAATTAAGGTAAATTACATCCGGGGTGTTACAAAACTCCACCACTACGAAAGGATCTCGTCCCAAGATCTAGGACTGGAAAAACTCCGGGTACTTAGAACGGAGGTGATCCTCGTGTTCCCAGGTGGCTTCACGGTCGGAATGATGTGACCACTTGACTTTGAGGAATTTGATTGACTTGTTGCGAGTCTTGCGCTCAGTTTCTTCAAGAATAGCAACGGGGTACTCACGATAAGATAGGTCTTCTTGGATATCAATGTCTTCGAAGTTGATGGTGCGGTCAGGGGTCTTGAAGCACTTGCGGAGCTGAGAGACATGAAACACGTCGTGCACGGTTGCAAAGTTGGAGGGAAGCTCAAGTTGATAGGCAAGATCGCCTCTCTTGCTGACAATCTTGAAAGGACCCACGTATCTAGGGGCAAGCTTCCCTTTGATACCGAAGCGACGAGTACCTTTCATTAGAGAGATGCGGAGGCAAACATGGTCTCCGATCTCGAAAGCCAAGTCACGATGCTTTCTATCATAGTAAATCTTCTGGCGCGATTGCGCGGCTTTGAGATTATCATGAATGACTTTGCAGATCTCTTCTGCCTCTCTGATCAAGTCATTGCCAAGAAGTTGACGTTCACCAGTCTCTGACCAGTTAAGAGGAGTACGACACTTCCTGCCATAGAGAATTTCAAATGGGGCCTTGCCCGAACTTGCTTGAAAGCTGTTGTTGTAGGAGAACTCGGCATATGGAAGACAATCTTCCCACTTCATGCCAAAAGAGATGACGCAAGCCCTGAGCATATATTCAAGAATCTCATTTACTCGCTCGACTTGGCCACTGGTTTGGGGATGAAAAGCTGTGCTAAAATGGATGTTGGTGCCCATGGCCTTCTGGAAATAATCCTAGAACTTGGAGGTGAAGATGCTGCCATGATCTGAAGAAAATCAACTACGGAATGCCGTGTAGAGAGACAATCCGAGAGGTATATAGCTCTGCCAATTGAGCTGCTGTGATAGATTCTTTGATAGGCAGAAAGTGAGCCACTTTAGTGAGCTTGTCGATGACAACGAAGATAGTATCATTGCCACGCTTGGACTTTGGAAATCCAGTCACGAAGTGCATCTCAATGTGGTCAAACTTCCATTCTGGAATGGCAAGAGGTTGGAGGAGACCAGCTGGTCATTGGTGTTCTGCCTTCACTCTTCTGCAGACATCACATTCATTCCCGAACTGAGCAATTTCACGCTTCATTCGAGTCCACCAGTACGATTGCTTGAGGTTATTGTACATCTTTGTACTTCCAGGGTGGATAGAGAGGAGTGAATTGTGAGCCTGGTTCATAATGACTTTACGAAGGTCACCTTTAGGCACAACAATGTGATCCTCGAAGAATAGAGTATCCTTGTCATCAAGACGATAACACTTGTACTTGGGTTGACTCTTGGCAATCCCAATCTTCACCTTCTTCACCATAGCATCAAGAAGTTGAGCCTCGCGAATCTGATCTTCCAAAGTAGGAGAGACTTGGAGGTTTGCCAGAAATCCTTGAGGAACAACTTGAAGGTTGAGTTTGCGGAAAGCTTCACAAAGCTCGGGTTGGTATGGCTTGAGAATCAAACTGTTGCAGTAAGCCTTCCTGCTCAATGCGTCAGCAATTACATTGGCCTTGCCGGGAGTATATTCGATACTCGAATTATACTCTTGAATCATTTCGACCCAACGAGTCTGCCTGAGGTTGAGATTAGGCTGAGTGAAGATGTACTTGAGACTCTTATGATCGGTGAAGATGTGCACTTTTCTTCCCAATAAGAGATGTCTCCAAGTTAAAAGAGCATGCACAACTGCCGCCAACTCGAGGTCATGAGTGGGGTAGTTCTTTTCATTGGGCTTCAACTGGCGAGAGGTATAAGCCACAACTTTCTTCTCTTGCATCAACACTGCACCAAGACCTTGAAGAGAAGCATCACAGAAGACCTCAAACAGTTTGGATTCATCAAGAGGAGTCAGAACTGGAGCAGTGACTAATTTCTCTTTCAGGGTGTTGAAAGCGATGTCACATTCAGGAGACCAAACGTACTTTACGTGCTTCTGGAGAAGGTTGGAAAGAGGCTTCGCGATCTTAGAGAAGTTCTCAACGAACCTTCGACAATAGCTTGCGAGCCCAAGGAAGCTGCGGAGTTGCTTCACATTCTGAGGTGGTTCCCAATTCACAATTGCAGACACCTTCTCAGGATTCACCGCTATGCCCTTGGCAGAAATGATATGCCCAAGGTAGAGAACCTCATCAAGCCAAAACTCACACTTTGAAAACTTGGCATAGAACTGATGTTCTCTGAGCTTATCCAGCACCAAACGCAAGTGCTTGGCATGATCATCCTTGTTCTTGGAAAAGACCAAAATGTCATCGAGGTAGACCAAGACGAAGTCATTTGTGTAGGGGTTGAAGATGAAGTTCATCATGCGAGAGAATGTCGGAGGAGCGTTGACTAGGCCAAAAGACATGAAAATATATTCATATGAACCATAGCTTGTTCTGAATGCTGTCTTAGGGATATCTTGCTCACGAATGTGAATCTGATGATAGCCCATACAGAGATCAAGCTTGGAGAAAACTTGAGCACCTTTGAGTTGTTCAAACAGCTCGTTGATGTTGGGAAGTGGGTACTTGTTCTTTATAGTCTTCTTGTTCAATGGACGGTAGTCGACACAATGTCGGTCCGTTCCATCCTTCTTCTTCACAAAAAGAACTCCACAACCCCATGGAGAAGAACTTGGTCGGATGAGACCCATTCGCTCTTGAATATCGAGTTGCTTCTTCAGCTCTTTCAACTCTTCAGGTGCAAGCTTGTAAGGACGTTTGCAAAAAGGTTCCATGCCAGGCTCAAGATCGATGGCAAATTCAACTGGCCGGTGTGGAGGCATTCCTGGAAGCTCTTCTGGAAAGACGTCTTGATATTCATAAATGACTGGAATTTTAGAGATGGCATCCAGCTCACCCTTCTCATTGAGAGAAAACAGACGAATGGTATCATCCCTTGCGGCAAAGACAATTACATCCTCAGACGAATGAGTCAATTGAATCTGCCTGGCAGCATAATCAAGCCGAGCCTTGTGCTTAGAAAGCCAATCCATTCCAAGAATAAGATCAATACCCGAGTTACCAAGGACCATTGGGGAAGAAAGAAACTTATAGTTGTCCAACGTGATAGTAACATCTGGAACCTCCAAACTGGCAGTCAAACGTTTCCCGGGAGAAACGATATCCATTGCTTTGCCCAAATGAGAAGAAACGAATTCATTCTTGGCAAAAAATGGCTTTGACATGAAACAATGTGATGCACCAGTATCAAAAAGTACTTTTGCAGGAACATCGTTAACAGGAAGGTTACCCATGATGACATCTGACGAGTCCTTTGCCTGAGGTGCATTCATCAAGTTGACCTTGGCGTGCTTGGGGTTATGCTTGACCACTGCATTGCTAGTAGATCTCACAGGAGGAGGAGGAAGGCGCCTTTGATTGAAGCATATGTTGGCATAGTGACCCTTCTATTGGCACTTGTTGCACGTGACCTCTGAAAGCGGACGGTGATACGGAGCACTTGTTCTTGGAGCTTGAGACGAAGTCTTGTTCTGAAAGCCTGATTTGGGTGGGTGGGAAGATCCATTGCCACCTTTGCTCTTCTGCTAATAAGGCTGACGGAACGAAGGGCGAGGCAGCCAATACTTTTGCTGCTTAGCCACTTGAGTTGAGGAAGAAGGAGTTGCATCTCTGACTCGCTTCTTGGAAGCATCGCACTTGAGTTGAGCAGTCTCTTGTTTCAGTGCCATATTGTAAAACTCATCGTACTTCTGAGGCTCGAAAAGCACGAGAGCAAGTTGAAGATATTCTCTGAGGCCACCCCTGAACTGATAAATCATGCTCTTCTCGTCAGGGACGTCCTGCTTGGCAAAACGAGCGAGCTTCTGGAACATGATGTTATACTGGTAAACAGACAAGCTGCCTTGCTTCAAGTTGCGGAATTCCTCACGCTTGCTTTCAACAACACTCTGAGGAATGTGATGATCTCTGAAGTCTTGACGGAATTCACTACTGGAATCTGGCACTTTGCCATCTGCCATGGCAGATGGCAAAGGCATGGTCGGCGGATGGCAAAGGCTTTGCCATCTGCCAACAGATGGCAAACAATTTGTCTGAAACCCTGCCGGCAAAGGCTTCTTTGCCGTATGCTGGCTGATGGCAAAGAGCTTGTGGCTTTGCCATCAGCTGGCAGATGGCAAAGCCTCTTAACGGGGTTATCCCCGTTAGAAGGCTAACGACATACTTTGCCGTCAGCCAGCAGATGGCAAAGGCTGCAGGCTCTTTGCCGTCTGCCAGCAGATGGCAAAGTATGCAGGATCTTTGCCGTGCGCCAACGGATGGCAAAGGCTGCATGCTTTGCCGTCTGCCAGCACATGGCAAAGAGCTTTGCCATCTGCTAGCAGATGGCAAAGAGCCCAAATAGGCCAGCCCAAATTTTACATGTAGATGACACGTGGCCTCTTTGCCATCTGCCAGCCGATGGCAAAGTGACTATATTGCCCCATTTAATTTTGTTTTTTCTTATATCAATTCATTTTCACAGAAATCAAACACAAATATGTTAATATGACAAATATAGCATATTCAACACATATTACCAATAGTCATGAACACATATATCCAATACATGTTACCAATAGTAGCAAGTTTCATCCGTACATATACATAGTTTCATCAATATTACACAGTTTCATCCATAGGTAGCAAGTTTCACAAGGTCAAAACAAAAACTAAATACAAGCACTCCATCAACCCAAGCTTTCGTGATCTTAAGCAAATCTGTAAAATGGGAAAGAAGAAAGTTAGAAGAAGAAGACTAGAAGAAGAAGATTATTATGATGCAACTAAAATGTGAAGATTATTATGATGCAACTTATATCTGTAAAATAGGTCATTTTGGAGCTAAGTATGGTTATTATGTCATTTTTGAGCTAGCTAAGCATACTAAGTCATTTGGTGTAAACCATGCTAAGGTCATTCTAGAGCTAAGTAAGGTTATTATGTCATTTTGGAGCTAGCTAAGCATGTGAAGTTATTTAGGAGCTAAAATATGTTCATCCAAATAAGCAGATATTACAAACTGCTTGCCATAGTTTACAATTTTTATGTGTTGTGGCCTTCTTGATTAGTTTGGCAACCGACATATTTGAATGCCATCCACATGTCCAAAATTGATTACTTCATCTCTGTCCAAACTAAAGTTGTCAATATAGATCATGTCTGTGAGTTCTTTCTACCCTCGACTGTCAACTATTTTGAAACGCAAGGAGTAGCATCTAATTTCATCCTATAGATGAAACCATGTCAGAAGTCACGATGATGGGTGCAGAGGAAGTCAAGATGCAAGTGGACATGTTCGTGGGGTGTCCACCATCATCCGCACCATTCACGAGGGCTAATGACGGAATTAATTAGCAGGTGCCCACGTACCAAAGTGTTCGCCTGGCCGCAACACCGAAACATGCTACGCAGCCACTCCATTCTTGTTTATTTTTTGCAAATTATAAGAGCTGCTTTTTTTCTTTCATGTACACTCATGGCGAAGCAGAGGCATGAGGCTTGTGCATGCTAATGTTGTCATCTACTCTAGTTAGCACCAACAAACGAAACAAAGCGGGTTTTAGTCTCAATTTGCCTACTTTTCTTCTGCTCAATTTGCCAACTTTTCTAGGAGATTGATCACGATAACTATGACGATGGTGACGTACATGCAGTCATTTTCTTTAATGCGGGTTTTACTCTATCAATCAACTAAGCCGACCAGTTGTAAGCTGTGTGCTATACGCCGAGTGTAACACTTGGCGTACAGTTCGCCGAGTTTGAAACAGCTTTTGCCGTGTATGAAACATACACAGCTTACAAAGTTTTTCCTGTAGTGAGATTGCTATAATGTATATCCATGTAGTTGCATGAAGCAAACACAACTTCGATGTGCATGTCACTTATTTTCAAATACTTTACTGAATGCGCCATACTGTAGTTGACTTCTTATATAGGGAAAAGATGCGGAAGATCCTCCACGTGATTCCACTGTACGTTTTAACACTAGGTTGAACATGTTGGTTTGGCTGCTTCAGCACATGCACTGACAGGCATAAGCATCACGTGTGTAAACTGAAAATTCAGTCTATCCTCATGCTAAATTAGCATAAGCTTCTAACTTATTAGGACAATGATACTAGGATTCAACTCAAAAGGTATACGTATAAAGGGTATTTTAATTTTATTGCCTTAAGAAATTATATATATATATATATGTGTGTGTGTGTGTGTGTGTGTGTGTGTATGCATGGCATGTCTCTTGCGTAATATTGATTGTACCTTGCTGAAATCATATTTTTTTATATTTCCGTGTCAGGTGGTATCAAGCTTGATCATGAAATCTTGGAAAGTATAAACACCATTCTGGCATGTGTCTGAACTTACATGCAAACTCACCCAAGGTGCCAGGTACAATGATTTTTCACCAACCAGTTCAACGCCGCCTTCTTGACTGTTATTGGGAGTTTGGGACATATTCAGTACTGAAACCTAGATGAGTTCACATGCAGGTTTTTCTTTCAGATTGCTTTGTATGTGTTGACTTCTACCCAGCTGCTGGGATGAACTTCCAGCCAAGACATTTCAACTTTTTATAAAGATGCATCAAATATATTTTCCCAAAAAGGTCTACCATCTGCTTCTATTCATGCATTAGTAGTAGTCGTAATTTAGTTCACCAACTTACAGGATTTGTGAAGCATTCTAACTAATTCACGAGTGCTCAGCCTTGCTTTGTTTCAATTTTCGAATCAAAAGTGTGTTAAATTTCCATTCCAATTAAGAGACATTTGCATGGATATGGGTAACCAATTGGTATACGTATGACAAGACAAAAACAAATCATATTGTTTGATTCATATAGCTGAATTGTTTCGGAGGGAAGTATTCTGGTGACTCTGTAATCTGCCTGTGAACATGTTGTTTAGTTATGCATATTTACTCAGATGCGGTAGTACCCTAGGAGATAAAAAAGGAAAGAGATCAGGGCATATGCTGCATTCTTTGATGGATTTGACATTAAGTTGGGCCTATAAAGATGAAGTAATCATTGAACTATCACACATGTTGCAAGGTGCTATATTATCCCAGGGAGTTAGGTACGCAAGCTATAGGAAGAGGACATAGATTCATAATGAAATAATCTTCGTGATAACATTATTTGTGAGAGAAAACAAAGTTCAGTCAACAATAACAGGGTGCAATCATCAAGTGTGCTTATGCACCGCTCTGCATGCAGCAATAAAATCTGTTGATTATTCAGCTCAATCGATTCTTGGTTTGTTACAGAACAATAACAATAGCTGCGAAGGATCATAATTTGTATGTACCTCTGGATTTCATATACTGTTGTTGATATTGACAAGAACTATGTTCTGTGACGGGTTTTTTTTAATATTTTTTTGCTACATCAGTAGGTATAAATTTAAATCAGAACAGTCAGAAGTTAGCAGATGGAGGCAATATAGGTTAATTCTTTCAAGCATGGAGTTTTTGCACAAGAGTTTAAATGCTCCCTCATGTACTGTAAAATCAAAATAAATAGTACTAAAAAACAGGAAACACATAATTGTGCACGCCGTGTTCTACTAAACTCCAGAATCTCTCTTATATCAAAAACTATATGAGCAGAAATGGCATGAAACTTATGGATTAATTTTCTTTTTGCATACATGCCGAGCTGGGAGTCATAGGGTATTAAACTGTATAATCCCTCTTATAAGAAAAAATATGAGCTGAAATGTCATGAACCTAATGGATTAATTTTCCTTTTGCATACATGGTGAGCTGAGAGATCATAGGGTCTTATAGGACATTGATTGTTTGTATTCAGTCCAACTAGGACACATTTTTGCCATGTTATGTCCACTACTCACCTTCGCTAGCTCCTTCAAGGATGTTTTGACCTATACTCCTTTGTTATCTACAACGGGGTAGTAATCCATCAGAGGCCATTCACTTTCCTTTCAATAAATTAAAAGGTGGATCTCACCTTATTTTCAACAAATGTCAAAACAGAGAATCTAAAAATAACTTGGTCAACATGAAAAAAATGAAAGGGTGCCTCATTCAGGTTTAACTATACTTTGTTGATATTCACACTGAACATTGTTGCCATTTACTTATAGTCTAAACCATCTGAATGATTTGTTGTTGTTGTTTAGGAAAATAGCTAGCTCATCCAAGTTGCATGAGAAGAAATAGTGGTATTGGTACTAGTGTGATCATCGATGGTAAGTACAGTTTGGGTTGAAGATTTGTATTTGATGTAAGTACCTCGAGGAGGAGGTTGCGGGGGAACTGCTTGACGGAGAGCACGTCGGCGACGATGGTGTCGGGGCGGAGCTTGGCGAGGGGGATGGCACGGACGACGGACTCCGTGGAGAGGATGGAGCTGCAAACTAGTAGCCCGTCCGGCTGCTCTTCGCACATCGCCTCCAAGCTTCTGTTGTTGTCAGCATTTCACAGCATGATCGATTGATCCCCTTGCAGTTGCATCCCGACCGGAATTGAAGAAAGATAGGTTCGTGGGTTGGTATGGCTGGTCACCTGAAGAAGCGAATCCCGTGGGCGGAGCAGTAGTCGGCGTAGTCGGATCTGGAGGTGGCCAGCACGGCGTGGCCCTGCCGCTGGATGCCCCTGGCGATGAACTGCCCGAAGTTGCCGAACCCAATGATCCCCACGCACAGCGCCGCGGGATCTTGCGCCTCCATCGAGGACACCGATGGTGACGGCGACGGCTCCTCGTAGGCGCCGCGCCACGAGGAGGCGAGGTGCTGCTCCTGCTCGGTGGAGGTCGTGGCGTCTCTCGGGGGCTTGGCGCCGGCGGCGGTTGGCCTGACAAACAGTTAGGCCGGGGGAGGGCCGGCGACGGGGCGGGGGAGCGACGGCGACGGGGCGGGGGAGCGACGCGGCCGGCGACAGGGCGGGGGAGCGACGGGGCCGGTGACAGGGTGGCGGGGGAGGGCCGGCGACGGGGTGGGGGAGGGCCGGCGATTAGGAGGGGGAGCGACGGCGATGGGGCGGGCGAGTGACGCGGCCGGCGACAGGGCAGGGGAGCGACGGGACCGGCGACAGGGTGGCGGAGGGCGAGCCTAGAGCGCCATCGACGGGGGCTGTTCGGTGTGTGGATGAGATGGGAAGGTCGTTTCCTTTACCTGGATGGGTGGGGAGAGAGAGGGAGGGGATAACCCCACCGTTTTTTTACCTGGAAAAAAATAACCCCATCTCTTTGCCATCTACCAGCAGATGGCAAAGAATCTTTGCTGTCTGCTGGCAGATGGCAAAGAGGTGGGGCTGGTACGCCGTTACACGCTTGACGGCCACAAGATTTGCCAACCTCTTTGCAATCTGCTGGCAGATGGCAAAGAATTGGCTGATGGCAATCATGTTCTTTGCCGTCTGTTAGTTCTTTGCCATCTGTTTTTTATAAGCAGATGGCAAAGACGTTCTTTGCCATCAGCTGGCAGATGGCAAAGAGCTGGCTGATGGCAAACTCCCTGTTTCCAGTAGTGATTCATCCCAGGTAATCACACGGCCTCCTCTGGAATCTTTGTATTGCTGAAACCATTCTGCAGCTTGGTCTTTGAGTTGGAAGGAGGCAAACTTGACAAAGTCCTCAGGCCTGACATTACTGCACTTGAAATGCTTGCATATATCCACGAGCCAATCATCAATGTCTGAGGCCTCGACACAGTTGCTGAAGGTCTTTGGCTGGTTAGCGAGGAACTGGTTGAGTGAAACAAACTGATTCTGATTGTTGCCACGGCCTTGGTTGCGCTCTTCCAGAATTTGCATGATCAGCCGCGTGTTTGCATTGGTAGCGGCCATCACAGCTTGCCATGCCTCCGAAGGTGGAGGTGGTGGTGGCGGATCCTGATTCTGATTCTGACCCTTAGCAGGAGCCATCCTGAAGAGGGTGACATCCGTTAGCATCTTGAAAGACAAATATTTAAGCTGAATCAAATGGATTGAAATAGCAACATAAAGTCTTCACATCCGAACAAAATGAACGAATGCATTCCAATTGAAATGGTCACATTTCCATAAATTGAGAAGCCACTTAGATAGAGGAAGAAGAATAAAACAACAAGGTACGGACAAGAACAAATACTCGGTAAGGATTACCCAATCACAAACCAAATATGCGCGGAAGAAGAACTAGAGCTACATGAATTCCCACCTATGAAACTCCCGAACCTTTCCGGTTATGCAATCAGGTGTTGGGGATACAGGGGAGGCATAATATCTCACCCAAACCTAGCAAATCCTACATCCAGCTGTATCCATCCTTTAACACATAACCAAGAAACCTTTGGAAATCATTTACCTCAACCTTCGAAAACCATTCGTTATACGGGTTATGGCAATACTCCCGAACTCCCGCCCCAGTACTGGGTGGCATCGAGGTTATCTCACCAACAACTGCATAAAAGAGATTTTCGATGTCGGCGAAACTCAGGTATTCCAGAATCTCAATGATAAAATTGTGACGACAACACCTCGGAGCTCAACTCCCCAGGACACTGTCACAACCCCTAAATGTCAGGAGGCACCAAGGACAATGTTCTCGTCACAAAACCATCAGAACGATTCCAAGATACCCGCGTGATCCTAATTTTTTTAGTGAAATTTGAGAAAAGAAGAGTCAAAACTCTACGTCAGGATGCCTCACCAGAGCGACGAAGGGACTGAGGAGTTAAAAGAATTCCTAACACTCCGATATATATAATCCTAAACGACTCAAAACATTTTTCTAGACTCAACAACGCCAATGATTCGATCAAGCAGGGGGCTCCTAAGGTCGGGGAAGGCTCTGATTACCAACTTGTAACGACCTCGATGCGGCTATATCTCCTACGTGTCGAAGCACGACTTAGAGGCATAACCGCATTGAAAGCAATGTCGCAAGTGAGGTAATCTTCGCAAGTGAGGTAATCTATGTGTCGAAGCACGACTTAGAGGCAATAACCGCATTGAAGGCTCTGATTACCAATGTCGAAGCACGAACTCTTCTTTGTCTTTGATGCCCAGAGACTTGATTCCCTCTCCGACGTCCGCCTCCATGCTCTCGCCTCGCTTGTCCTGCGCCGCGAGTGCCTTCTCGCGCTCGGCGACGGCCCTCTCCCTCTTGGCGACGGCCCTCTCCTGCTAAGCCACCGCTGCAATGCCCTCGATGCAGCTATATCTCCTACGTGTCGAAGCACGACTTAGAGGCATAACCGCATTGAAAGCAATGTCGCAAGTGAGGTAATCTTCGCAAACAACCCATGTACATAAATAAAGGGGAAAGGTACATAGTTGGCTTACACTCGCCATGTCACACAAATACATAAATAAGACATTACATTCATCCAATACACTCAGGGTCTGACTACAGAACCAAAATAAAGATCAACCCCCAAATGCGACAAAGTCCCCGATCGCCCCAACTGGGCACCACTACTGATCATCTGATAAAGACACGTAGTAACGACGAGAGTCTTCATCGAACTCCCACTTGAGCTCGGCCATATCATCTGGAGCGACATCATCGGTCCCTGCATCTCGTTTAGGAAGTAATCTGTGAGTCATGGGGACTCAGCAATCTCACACCCTCGCGATCAAGACTATTTAAGCTTATAGGTAAGGCAAAGGTATGATGTGGAGCTGCAGCAAGTGACTAGCATATATGGTGTCTAACAAATTCGCAAAAGAGAGCGAGAAGGGGAGGCAAAAGCACGGTCAAACAACTATGATCAAGAAGTGATCCTAGAACAACCTACGCCAAGCATTACTCCAACACCGTGTTCACTTCCCGGACTCCGCCGAGAAGAGACCATCACGGTTACACTCGCGGTTGGTGCATTTTAATTAAGTTAAGTTTCAGGTTATCTACAACCGGACATTAACAAATTCCCATCTGCCCATAACCTCGGGCATGGCTTTCGAAAGTACAAATCCCTGCAGGGGAGTCCCAACTTAGCCCATCACAAGCTCTCACGGTCAACGAAGAATATTCCTTCTCCCAAGACAATCCGATCGGACTCGGCATCCCGGTTACAAGACATCCTCGACAATGGTAAAACAAGTCCAGCAACACCACCCGAATGTGCCGACAAATCCCGATAGGAGTTGCACATATCTCGTTCTCAGGGCACACCGGATAAGCAATCCATACAACTAAAACCAACCCTCGAGTTTCCCCGAGGTGGCACTGCAAGGGGCTCTAGTTTGGACCAACACTCAGAGGAGCACTAGCCCGGGGGGTTTAATAAAGATGACCCTTGGGCTCCGGAAACCCAAGGGAAAAATAGGCTAGGTGGCGAATGGTAAAACCAATGTTGGGCATTGTTGGAGGAGTTTTATTCAAGGCAAACTGTCAAGGGGTTCCCATTATAACCCAACCGTGTAAGGAACGCAAAATCCGGGAACATAACACCGATATGACGGAAACTAGGGCGGCAAGAGTGGAACAAAACACTAGGCATAAGGCCGAGCCTTCCACCCTTTACCAAGTATATAGGTGCATTAAGATAAACAAGATAATATGGTGATATCCCAACAATAAACAAGTTCCAACAAGGAACGATCTCCAATCTTCACCTGCAACTAGCAACACTATAAGAGGGGCTGAGCAAAGCAGTAACATAGCCAAACAACAGTTTGCTAGGACATGGTGGGTTAGAGGTTTGACATGGCAAATGGGAGGCATGATAAGCAAGTGGTAGGTATCGTAGCATAGCCATAGCAAAAGAGCGAGCATCCAGCAAGCAAAGATAGAAGTGATTTCGAGGGTATGGTCATCTTGCCTGTAAAGTTCTCAGAGTTGCCTTGATCCTCGTAAGAGAACTCAACGGGCTCCTCGATCATGTACTCGTCTCCCGGCTCTACCCAAGCAATAACAACAAGCAAAAGAAACACAATCAACCACGTGCAATGCTCAAGCAACATGATGCAAACATGGTATGATATGCGGGATGCGGTATGTGATGCATATGCAAGATTTGGAAAGAAATGATTGAACCTGGCCTCAACTTGGAAAACCAAGAGTTCCACTGGAAAGGTGAGATTATTTCGGTCGAAATCAATATAAAGATCACCGGAATCGGATGCATGGTTTGGAAATGGCAAGCAAAACAAATATGGCACCGGTCTGCGATATACAGCAAGTAGCCTCCTAAATGCATCAAGAACGACATGCTACAACACTCAAACATAGCAACAAAATACATGTAAGGGATCCACTCATTATGCTTGACAAAAGATGAACACTGAGATACGGCTAATTCACTCATTAACAGGTTCAAACAAGCATGGCAAAAATGCAAAAGATAACAGGTTTCAGAGTATGAAAACTACATGCTACAGGAACTTATCATGGCAAGGCAAGGCATGGCATGAAGCTACTCTAAGCATATAACAAAAGTCCCTTAGTGACCATGAGCCAAAAGGGACCAGAAAATACAATCGCAAGCATGTGAACATAGCAAAAACATAAACAGATTCAGACTTAGTGAAAAACTGGAGCATGCAAAACAGATTAACAAGTAGGTATGTTTACGAGCTCGATGCACTCACTACGAGGAATTTCATGACAAGCGAAGCATACACCCAGCAAATAGACATGGCATAGAATCTAGACATGGCAATAACAACAACATAGCATGCACGGATCAACAACAACAAGCTTGGCAAAATTGCTAAACATGTTAACAATCTGCCAGGAACATTTTATAGCAAAAGTAGAGCTTGACTGACTCAAGCTAGGTTGCTCCATAATTGCAAACAAAGACATGGATGGATAGAGCACCACAATATCTACAAAGCATCCTTACTGGTCATCCTCAAAAGAGGCACAGATCACTTGGAAACAACATGAACATATGTCATAAAGACAATAACAGGACAAGGACTTGGGGAAAATTCGAAGTCCCTGAAATCAGCATCATTGAGTAAGCTACTTTGCATGCTTGTGCTAGTCACCATGAATATCACAAAAATACATGGCATACACCCCTGTAAAGATGGCATGGCATTCATGAAAACACATGTAGAGCTCAGGATCATAGCATGCACACATTAATCATGGAAAAAAAATGACAAAATGCCATTTGCTGAAACAGATCTGACATAATCATCACACAACCCTATTCCAACAGTACTTCGGGCATCTAGATGAGCTCAAATGAAAATGATGCAATGAGATGAAATGATGTACTCGTTGAGACGAGCATTTTGATATGCTACACGCACGAATCGGAGCAACGGTTGTAGAGTTATGGCATGTCAAAGTATGCAAAATAACTAGGGTTTAGGGGGGAAAAGTCAACCGAGGGGGAAATATCAGATCTGGATCCGGCCGGAAACACTGTAGATGCACGGAGTCCGATGTTCGCCGGAGCTGTCGGAGATCGTCGGAGGGGGGTCGCCGGACTTGGTCGGAGTGGACGCGGGGGCGCGCCGGAGTTCAGGGACGCGGTGGTCGTCCGGGTTGAGGAGGAGGATGGCGGTCGCGGGGCGCTGTCGCCGGACAGCAGCGTGGCGGCGGGGAGCGAAGGAGGCGGCGCGCGGCTTCGAGCCCTCGGGGCTCTCCCTGGGCCTCGCGCGCCGCGGCGGTGGGGAGGTCGGCCAGGATACGTGGCGGCCCCCTATTGGCTCGGGGCGGCGGCGCGTCTCGTCCAGCGAAAAACGGACATTGTCCGGCGGCGGCAGGGTAGGTTTTTAGGGTTTCGGGGAAGGAGACCCGAGATTGAAAAAGCAGGGGTCTATTTATAGAGGTAGAGGGAGCTAGGAAGCTCCAAATGAGGTGCGGTTTACGGTCACGCGATCATGATCGAACACTCTAGATGATGGGAGAGGTTTAGGTGGGTTTTGGGTCAGTTTGGAGGGGTGTTGGTCTGCAACACACACGAGGCCTTTTCTGTCCCTCGGTTAACCGTTGGAGTATCAAACGAAGTCCAAATGGTACGAAACTTGACAGGCAGTCTACCGGTAGTAAACCAAGGCCGCGTGACAAGTCTCGGTCCAATCCAAAACCGTTTAACACCCGCACACGAAAAGAGGTAGAAAGGGACATCGGAGGACATAGGAGCGCCGGAATGCAAAACAGACAACGGGGAAAATGCTCGGATGCATGAGACGAACACGTATGCAAATGCAATGCACATGATGACATGATATGAGATGCATGACAAAGACAAAAAACGCGGAGACAAAAACCCAACAACGAGGAAAATAGAATAACTTAGTGCCAGAAACGGCAAGAGTTGGGATACAATTAAGGTAAATTACATCCGGGGTGTTACAACACTCCACCACTATGAAAGGATCTCGTCCCAAGATCTAGGACTGGAAAAACTCGGGGTACTTAGAACAGAGGTGATCCTCGCGTTCCCAAGTGGCTTCACGGTCAGAATGATGTGACCACTTGACTTTGAGGAATTTGATTGACTTGTTGCGAGTCTTGCGCTCAGTTTCTTCAAGAATAGCAACGGGGTGCTCACGATAAGATAGGTCTTCTTGGAGATCAATGTCTTCGAAGTTGACAGTGCGGTCAGGGGTCTTGAAGCACTTGCAGAGCTGAGAGACATGAAACACGTTGTGCACGGTTGCAAAGTTGGAGGGAAGCTCAAGTTGATAGGTAAGATCGCCTCTCTTGCTGACGATCTTTAAAGGACCCACATATCTAGGGGCAAGCTTCCCTTTGATACCATAGCGACGAGTACCTTTCATTGGAGAGACGCGGAGGCAAACATGGTCTCCGATCTCGAAAGCCAAGTCATGATGCTTGCTATCATAGTAACTCTTCTGGCGCGATTGCGCGACTTTGAGATTATCACGAATGACTTTGCACATCTCTTCTGCCTCTGTGATCAAGTCATTGCCAAGAAGTTGACGTTCACCAGTCTTTGACCAGTTAAGAGGAGTATGACACTTCCTGCTATAGAGAATTTCAAATGGGGCCTTGCCCGAACTTGCTTGAAAGCTGTTGTTGTAGGAGAACTCGGCATATGGAAGACAATCTTCCCACTTCATACCGAAAGAGATGATGCAAGCCCTGAGCATATGTTCAAGAATCTGATTTACTCGCTCGACTTGGCCACTGGTTTGGGGATGAAAAGCTGTGCTGAAACGGATGTTGGTGCCCATGGCCTTCTGAAAATAATCCCAGAACTTGGAGGTGAAGATGCTGCCACGATCTGAAGAGAATGAACTGCGGAATGCCGTGTAGAGAGACAATCCGGGAGGTATATAGCTCTGCCAATTGAGCTGCTGTGATAGATTCTTTGATAGGCAGAAAGTGAGCCACTTTAGTGAGCTTGTCGATGACAACGAAGATAGCATCATTGCCACGCTTGGACTTTGGAAATCCAGTCACGAAGTCCATATCTATGTGGTCAAACTTCCATTCTGGAATGGCAAGAGGTTGGAGGAGACCAGATGGTCGTTGGTGTTCTGCCTTCACTCTTCTGCAGACATCACATTCATTACCGAACTGAGCAATTTCACGCTTCATTCGAGTCCACCAGTACGACTGCTTGAGGTTATTGTACATCTTTGTACTTCCAGGGTGGATAGAGAGGAGTGAATTGTGAGCCTCGTTCATCATGACTTTACGAAGGTCACCTTTAGGCACAACAATGCAATCCTCGAAGAATAGAGTATCCTTGTCATCAAGACGATAACACTTATACTTGGGTTGACTCTTGGCAATCCCAATCTTCACCTTCTTCACCATAGCATCAAGAAGTTGAGCCTCGCGAATCTGATCTTCCAAAGTAGGAGAGACTTGGAGGTTGGCCAGAAATCCTTGAGGAACAACTTGAAGGTTGAGTTTGCGGAAAGCTTCACAAAGCTCGGGTTGGTACGGCTTGAGAATCAAACTGTTGCAGTAAGCCTTCCTGCTCAACGCATCAGCAATTACATTGGCCTTGCCAGGAGTATATTCGATACTCGAATTATACTCTTGAATCATTTCGACCCAACGTGTCTGCCTGAGGTTGAGATTAGGCTGAGTGAAGATGTACTTGAGACTCTTATGATCAGTGAAGATGTGCACTTTTCTTCCCAATAAGAGATGTCTCCAAGTTAAAAGAGCATGCACAACTGCTGCCAACTCGAGGTCATGAGTGGGGTAGTTCTTTTCATTGGCCTTCAACTGGCGAGAGGTATAAGCCACAACTTTCTTCTCTTGCATCAACACTGCACCAAGACCTTGAAGAGAAGCATCACAGAAGACCTCAAACAGTTTGGATTCATCAGGAGGAGTCAGAACTGGAGCAGTGACTAATTTCTCTTTCAGGGTGTTGAAAGCGATGTCACATTCAGGAGACCAAACGTACTTTACGTGCTTCTGGAGAAGGTTGGAAAGAGGCTTCGCGATCTTAGAGAAGTTCTCAACGAACCTTCGACAATAGCTTGCGAGCCCAAGGAAGCTGCGGAGTTGCTTCACATTCTGAGGTGGTTCCCAATTCACAATTGCAGACACCTTCTCAGGATTCACCGCTATGCCCTTGGCAGAAATGATATGCCCAAGGTAGAGAACCTCATCAAGCCAAAACTCGCACTTTGAAAACTTGGCATAGAACTGATGTTCTCTGAGCTTATCCAACACCAAATGCAAGTTCTTGGCATGATCATCCTTGTTCTTGGAAAAGACCAAAATGTCATCGAGGTAGACCAAGACGAAGTCATTTGTGTAGGGGTGGAAGATGAAGTTCATCATGCGAGAGAATGTCGGAGGAGCGTTGACTAGGCCAAAAGACATGACAATATATTCATATGAACCATAGCTTGTTCTGAATGCTGTCTTAGGGATATCTTGCTCATGAATGAGAATCTGATGGTAGCCCATACAGAGATCAAGCTTGGAGAAAACTTGAGCACCTTTGAGTTGTTCAAACAGCTCGTTGATGTTGGGAAGTGGGTACTTGTTCTTTATAGTCTTCTTGTTCAATGGACGGTAGTCGACACAAAGTCGGTCCGTTCCATCCTTCTTCTTCTTCACAAAAAGAACTCCACAACCCCACGGAGAAGAACTTTGTCGGATGAGACCCATTCTCTCTTGAATATCAAGTTGCTTCTTCAACTCTTTCAACTCTTCAGGTCCAAGCTTGTAAGGACGTTTGCAAACAGGTTCCGTGCCAGGCTCAAGATCGATGGCAAGTTCAACTGGCCAGTGCGGAGGCATTCCTGGAAGCTCTTCTAGAAAGACGTCTTGATATTCGCAAACGACTGGAATTTGAGAGATGACATCTAGCTCACCCTTCTCATTGAGAGAAAACAGACGAATGGTATCATCCCTTGCGGCAAAGACAATTACATCCTGAGACGAATGAGTCAATTGAATCTACCTGGCAGCATAATCAAGCTGAGCCTTGTGCTTAGAAAGCCAATCCATTCCAAGAATAAGATCAATACCCGAGTTACCAAGGACCATTGGGGAAGAAAGAAACTTATAGTCGCCCAACATGATAGTAACATCTGGAACCTCCAAACTGGCACTCAAACGTTTGCCGGGAGAAACGATATCCATTGCTTTGCCCAAATGAGAAGAGACGAATTCATTCTTGGCAAAAAATGGCTTTGACATGAAACAATGTGATGCACCAGTATCAAAAAGTACTTTTGCAGGAACATCGTTAACAGGAAGGTTACCCATGATGACATCTGACGAGTCCTCTGCCTGAGCTGCATTCATCAAGTTGACCTTGGCGTGCTTGGGGTTATGCTTGACCACTTCATTGCTAGTAGATCTCACAGGAGGAGGAGGAGGAGGAAAGCGCCTCTGATTGAAGCATTTGTTGGCATAGTGACCCTTCTGTTGGCACTTGTTGCACGTGACCTCTGAAAGCGGACGGTGATACGGAGCACTTGATCTTGGAGCTTGAGACAAAGTCTTGTTCTGAAAGCCTGGGTTGGGTGGGTGGGAAGATCCATTGCCACCTTTGCTCTTCTGCTGATAAGGCTGACGGAACGAAGGACGAGGCAGCCAATACTTTTGCTGCTTAGCCACTTGAGTTGAGGAAGAAGGAGTTGCATCTCTGACTCGCTTCTTGGAAGCATCACACTTGAGTTGAGCAGTCTCTTGTTTCAGTGCCATATTGTAAAACTCATCGTACTTCTGAGGCTCGAAAAGCACGAGAGCAAGTTGAAGATCTTCTCTAAGGCCACCCCTGAACTGATAATTCATGCTCTTCTCGTCAGGGATATCCTGCTTGGCAAAACGAGCGAGCTTCTAGAACATGATGTTATACTGGTAAACAGACAAGCTGCCTTGCTTCAAGTTGCGGAATTCCTCACGCTTGCTTTCAACAACACTCTGAGGAATGTGATGATCTCTGAAGTCTTGACGGAATTCATCCCTGGTAATCACACGACCTCCTTTGGAATCTTTGTATTGCTGAAACCATTCTGCAGCTTGGTCTTTGAGTTGGAAGGAGGCAAACTTGACAAAGTCCTCAGGCCTGACATTACTACACTCGAAATGCTTGCATATATCCACGAGCCAATCATCAATGTCTGAGGCCTCGACACAGTTGCTGAAGGTCTTTGGCTGGTTAGCGAGGAACTGGTTGAGTGTAGCAAACAGATTCTGATTGTTGCCATGGCCTTGGTTGCGCTCTTCCAGAATTTGCATGATCAGCTGCGTGTTTGCATTGGTAGCGGCCATCACAGCTTGCCATGCCTCCGAAGGTGGAGGTGGTGGTGGCGGATCCTGATTCTGATTC
This sequence comes from Triticum aestivum, assembly GCF_018294505.1. Classification (NCBI taxonomy): domain Eukaryota; kingdom Viridiplantae; phylum Streptophyta; class Magnoliopsida; order Poales; family Poaceae; genus Triticum; species Triticum aestivum. The sequence goes on from NC_057806.1 coordinate 68,006,522, forward strand.
TAACCCTTAGTAGGAGCCATCCTGAAGAGGGTGACATCCGTTAGCATCTTGACAGACAAATATTTAAGCTGAATCAAATGGATTGAAATAGCAACATAAAGTCTTCACATCCGAACAAAATGAACGAATGCATTCCAATTGAAATGGTGACATTTCCATAAATTGGGAAGCCACTTAGATAGAGGAAGAAGAATAAAACAACAAGGTACGGACAAGAACAAATACTTGGTAAGGATTACCCAATCACAAACCAAATATCCGCGGAAGAAGAACTAGAGCTACATGAATTCCCACCGATGAAACTCCCGAACCTTTTCGGTTATGCAATCAGGTGTTGGGGATACGGGGGAAGCATAATATCTCACCCAAAGCTAGCAAATCCTACATCCAGGTGTATCCATCCTTCAACACATAACCAAGAAACCTTTGGAAATCATTTACCTCAACCTTCGAAAAGCATCCATTATACGAGTTATGGCAATACTCCCGAACTCCCACCCCAGTACTAGGTGGCATCGAGGTTATCTCAGCAACAACTGCATAAAAGAGATTTTCGATGTCGGTGAAACTCAGGTATTCCAGAATCTCAACGATAAAATTGTGACGACAACACCTCGGAGCTCAACTCCCCGGGACACTGCCACAACCCCTAAATGTCAGGAGGCACCAAGAACAATGTTCTCGTTACAAAACCATCAGAACGATTCCAAGATACCCGTGTGATCCTAAATTTTTTTAGTGAAATTTGAGAAAAGAAGAGTCAAAACTCTACGTCAGGATGCCTCACCAGAGCGACGAAGGGACTGAGGAGTAAAAAGAATTCCTAACTCTCCGATATATATAATCCTAAATGACTCAAAACATTTTTCTAGACTCAACAACACCAACGATTCGATCAAGCAGGGGGCTCCTAAGGTCGGGGAAGGCTCTGATTACCAACTTGTAACGACCTCGATGCGGCTATATCTCCTACGTGTCGAAGCACGACTTAGAGGCATAACCGCATTGAAAGCAATGTCGCAAGTGAGGTAATCTTCGCAAGTGAGGTAATCTATGTGTCGAAGCACGATTTAGAGGCAATAACCGCATTGAAGGCTCTGATTACCAATGTCGAAGCACGAACTCTTCTTTGTCTTTGATGCCCAGAGACTTGATTCCCTCTCCGATGTCCGCCTCCATGCTCTCGACTCGCTTGTCCTGCGCCACGAGCGCCTTCTCGCGCTCAGTGACGGACCTCTCCCTCTTAGCGACGGCCCTCTCCTGCTTGGCCACCGCTGTAACGCCCTCGATGCGGCTATATCTCCTACGTGTCGAAGCACGACTTAGAGGCATAACCGCATTGAAAGCAATGTTGCAAGTGAGGTAATCTATGTGTCGAAGCACGACTTAGAGGCAATAACCGCATTGAAGGCTCTAATTACCAATGTCGAAGCACGGACTCTTCTTTGTCTTTGATGCCCAGAGACTTGATTCCCTCTCCGACGTCCGCCTCCATGCTCTCGCCTCGCTTGTCCTGCGCCGCGAGCGCCTTCTCGCGCTCGGCGACGGCCCTCTCCCTCTTGGCGACGGCCCTCTCCCTCTTGGCGACGGCCCTCTCCTGCTTGGCCACCGCTGTAACGCCCTCGATGCGACTATATCACCTACGTGTCGAAGCATGACTTAGAGGCATAACCGCTTTGAAAGAAATGTCACAAGTGAGGTAATCTTCGCAAACAACCCATGTACATAAATAAAGTGGAAAGGTACATAGTTGGCTTACACTCGCCATGTCACACAAATACATAAGTAAGTCATTACATTCATCCAGTACACTCAGGGTCCGCCTACGGAACCAAAATAAAGATCAACCCCCAAATGCGACAAAGTCCCCGATCGCCCCAACTGGGCACCACTACTGATCATCTGAGAAAGACACGTAGTAACGTCGAGAGTCTTCATCGAACTCCCACTTGAGCTCGGCCATATCATTTGGAGCGGCATCATCGGTCCCTGCATCTGGTTTAGGAAGTAATCTGTGAGTCACGGGGACTCAGCAATCTGACACCCTCGCGATCAAGACTATTTAAGCTTATAGGTAAGGCAAAGGTATGATGTGGAGCTGCAGCAAGCGGCTAGCATATATGGTGGCTAACAAATTCGCAAAAGAGAGCGAGAAGAGGAGGCAAAAGCACGGTCGAACAACTATGATCAAGAAGTGATCCTAGAACAACCTACGTCAAGCATTACTCCAACACCGTGTTCACTTCCCGGACTCTGCCGAGAAGAGACCATCACGGTTACCCATGCGGTTGGTGCATTTTAGTTAAGTTAAGTTTCAGGTTATCTACAACCGGACATAAACAAATTCCCATCTGGCCATAACCGCGGGCACGGCTTTTGAAAGTTCAAATCCCTGCAAGGGAGTCCCAACTTAGCCCATCACAAGCTCTCACGCTGAACGAAGGATATTCCTTCTCCCAAGACAATCCGATCGGACTCGGCATCCCGGTTACAAGACATCCTCGACAATGGCAAAACAAGTCCAGCAACACCACCCGAATGTGCCGACAAATCCCGATAGGAGATGCACATATCTCGTTCTCAGGGCACACCGGATAAGCAATCCATACAACTAAAACCAACCCTCGAGTTTCCCCGAGGTGGCGCTACAAGGGGCTCTAGTTTGGACCAACACTCAGAGGAGCACTGGCCCGGGGGGTTTAATAAAGATGACCCTTGGGCTCCGGAGACCCAAGGGAAAAAGAGGCTAGGTGGCAAATGGTAAAACCAATGTTGGGCATTGCTGGAGGAGTTTTATTCAAGCGAACTGTCAAGGGGTTCCCATTATAACCCAACCGTGTAAGGAACGCAAAATCCGGGAACATAACACCGATATGACGGAAACTAGGGCGGCAAGAGTGGAACAAAACACTAGGCATAAGGCCGAGCCTTCCACCCTTTACCAAGTATATAGGTGCATTAAGATAAACAAGATAATATGGTGATATCCCAACAATAAACAAGTTCCAACAAGGTACGATCTCCAATCTTCACCTGCAACTAGCAACGCTATAAGAGGGGTTGAGCAAAGCGGTAACATAGCCAAACAATGGTTTGCTAGGACATGGCGGGTTAGAGGTTTGACATGGCAAATGGGAGGCATGATAAGAAAGTGGTAGGTATCGTAGCATAGGCATAGCAAAAGAGCGAGCATCTAGCAAGCAAAGATAGAAGTGATTTCGAGGGTATGGTCATCTTGCCTGCAAATTTCTCAGAGTTGCCTTGATCCTCGTAAGCGAACTCAATGGGCCCCTCGATCATGAAGTCGTCTCTCGGCTCTACCCAAGCAAGAACAACAAGCAAAAGGAACACAATCAACCACGTGCAATGCTCAAGCAACATGATGCAAACATGGTATGATATGCGGGATGCGGTATGTGATGCATATGCAAGATTTGGAAAGGAATGATTGAACCTGGCCTCAACTTGGAAATCCAAGAGTGCCACTAGAAAGGTGAGATGACTTCAGTCGAAATCAATATAAAGATCACCGGAATCGGATGCACGGTTTGGAAATGGCAAGCAAAACAAATATGACACCGGTCTGCGATAAACAACATGTAGCCTCCTAAATGCATCAAGAACAACATGCTACATCACTCAAACATAGCAACAAAATACATGGCAGGGATCCACTCATGATGCTTGACAAAATATGAACACTGATATAAGGCTAATTCACTCATTAACGGGTTCAAACAAGCATGGCAAAAATGTAAAACATAACAGGTTTCAGACTTGGTGAAATTAACAGCATGTCAGGAATTTATCACCAGGAAGCAATCTTTAGAGTATGAAAACTACATGTTACAGGAACTTATCATGGCAAGGTAAGGCATGGCATGAAGCTAGTCTAAGCATATAACAAAAGTCCCTTAGTGACCATGAGCCAAAAGGGACCAGAAAATACAATCGCAAGCATGTGAACATAGCAAAAACATAAACAGATTCAGACTTAGTGAAAAACTGGAGCATGCAAAACAAATTAACAAGTAGGCATGTTTACGAGCTCGATGCACTCACTACGAGGAATTTCATGACAAGCTAAGCATACACCCAGCAAATAGACATGGCATAGAAGCTAGACATGGCAAGAAAAACAACATAGCATGCATGGATCAACAACAACAAGCTTGGCAAAATTACTAAACATGTTAACAATCTGCCAGGAACATTTTATAGCAAAAGTAGAGCATGATTTACTCAAGCTAGGGTGCTCCATAATTGCAAACAAAGACATGGATGGATAGAGCACCACAATATCTACAAAACATCCTTACTGATCATCCTTAAAAGAGGCACGAATCACTAGGAAACAACATGAACGTATGGCATAAAGACAATAACAGGACAAGGACTTGGGGAAAATTCGAAGTCCCTGAAATCAGCATCATTGAGTAAGCTACTTTGCATGCTTGTGCTAGTCACCATGAATATCACAAAAATACATGGCATACACCCCTGTAAAGATGGCATGGCATTCATGAAAACACATGTAGAGCTCAGGATCATAGCATGCACACATTAATCATGAAAAAAATGACAAAATGCCATTTGCTGAAACAGATCTGACATAATCATCACATAGCCCTATTCCAACAGCATTTCGGGCATCTAGATGAGCTCAAATGAAAATGATGCAATGAGATGAAATGATGTACTCGTCGAGACGAACATTTTGATATGCCACACGCACGAATCGGAGCAACGGTTGCAAAGTTATGGCATGTCAAAGTATGCAAAATAACTAGGGTTTAGGGGGGAAAAGTCAACCGAGGGGGAACTCTCAGATCTGGATCCGGCCAGAAACACTGTAGATGCACGGAGTCCGATGTTCGCCGGAGCTGCCGGAGATCGTCGGAGGGCGGTCGCCGGACTTGGTCGGAGTGGCCGCAGGGGCGCGCCGAAGTTCGGGGACGCGGTGGCCGTCCGGGTTGAGGAGGAGGACGGCGGTCGCGGGGCGCTGTCGCCAGACAGCAACGCGGCGGTGGTGGTCGGCTGGCTGGCGGCGCCGGCGGAGCGGCGGCCGGCGAACGCCGGCGCGGGCGGCGGGGAGCGAAGGAGGCGGCGCGCAGCTTCGGGCCCTCGGGGGCTCTCCCTAGGCCTCGCGGGCCGCGGCGGTGGGGAGGCCGGCCAGGACACGTGGCGGCCGCCTATTGGCTCGGGGCGGCGGCACGTCTCGTCCGGCGAAAAACGGACATTGTCCGGCGGCGGCGGGGTAGGTTTTTAGGGTTTCGGGGAAGGAGACCCGAGATTGAAAAAGGAGGGGTCTATTTATAGAGGTAGAGGGAGCTAGGAAGCTCCAAATGAGGTGCGGTTTGCGACCACGCGATCGTGATCGAACACTCTAGATGATGGGAGAGGTTTAGGTGGGTTTTGGGCCAGTTTGGATGGGTGTTGGGCTGCAACACACACGAGGCCTTTTCGGTCCCTCGGTTAACCGTTGGAGTATCAAACGAAGTCCAAATGGTACGAAACTTGACAGGCGGTCTACCGGTAGTAAACCAAGGCCGCATGACAAGTCTCGGTCCAATCCGAAACCGTTTAACACCCGTACACGAAAAGAGATAGAAAGGGACACCGGAGGACATAGGAGCGCCGGAATGCAAAACGGACAACGGGGAAAATGCTCGGATGCATGAGACGAACACGTATGCAAATGCAATGCACATGATGACATGATATGAGATGCATGAAAAAGACAAAACACGCGGAGACAAAAAACCAACAACGAGGAAAATAGAATAACTTAGTGCCAGAAATGGCAAGAGTTGGGATACAATTAAGGTAAATTACATCCGGGGTGTTACAACCGCCTTCTCGCCGCGCTTGAGCTCACGGATATCATGCTCGAGGTCGGCCTTCCCCTTCTCTAGCTTGGTCTCCTTGTCCTCCAACTGCCGCTCCCACTCCCAGAGCGCCTGGCGCTCCTGAAGAGAGGACGGTGCTGATCATGGCTATGGCGATGGATGGGGGAGAGAGGCGGAGGTGGCTAGCCCTAGGAATGTGGGAGCGGCGGTAGAGGGATGTAGGGAGCGGGTGCGTGGTCGGGCCCTTTTATAGGCCCACAACCCTAGAGGTGAGGTGAGGAACTCCCCCCGCAGTTGCACCCGTAGGCAGGCGCTGGTTGAAAGCGTGAAAGAAGAAACCGTATTCCAAGCATGAAGACGGACGCAGATGAATGCGTCTTCACTAGATGGAGATCCTGTCTGTGCAGATCCGCCCCGCAGCTGCTGGAAACGTCAACAAAGTAAAACCCATGTTCCATGCATCGTCTGGATCGAGATCTGATCTTGAACAAACCATGAAAAGGGCAACTCAAGATGTCAGCAGGCAGGATGTACCAAATCGGATTGGATTACAAAGTTTGTATAGATAGAAGCAAACCAAAGACGTACTTACTACAGCAGGGGCTGAGGTTCTCCAGCTTCATAATACCTGACTGCATCGCAGAACCAGGCAGGGGGAGGGAGCATCTCCTCTCCTCTCCTCTCCTGTCCTGAGCACTAGGGCCGGGGAGCTCCTTTTCTTTGAGCTGGCGGGCTGAAACCATGTCAGGTCGACGCAGGGGAGAAGAGGAGCTCAGCTCCATCCATGGCTGAAGAAGAGAAGAAAAAATGCTCAAAGATGAGGATGAGGGAGGCAACTTGGGGGAGAGGGGTAGGTAGATGACCGCGATGGGCTGCTTACCTTATATTTATGAAGGAAAGCCTCCCTCCTCGTGAAGCACGGCACGGCACGACACAATGGCTAGCGACAATCAAGGAATTCCAAACAAATCCTGCGGGCGCGGTTATCCTTATTCCTTTGCGCTTTTCAAAAATCTTAAATAAATCCTTGTTACGCCTCATTTGAAGATGATACCACTAGTAGTAGTAGTATCTCATTCACCAGTCGCTCCTGTCAATTCAAAATGGCTCGTCCACACCTAGTATGGAAAGTCATCACAATGATGTTGTCAATCAAGGAATTTTATACCTAGACAAATAGTACTACTAGTACTACTTCGATAATTTTCTTGCCCTTTGTTTTGTAACAAAAAAAAGGAATCCAAAACCAATCGTATATGGCAAGGAGTAATGGAGTACCCTAAAGAACAAAATCACTCGTATTTAAATTGGGACAACTCACTCCATTGCACCAGTTCATTTCCTTTCTCTAGTAAAGATAATCCAACTAAGCTAAAAAGGAAAGGGCAACGATAGACGCCGGCGGACCGGCCCAAATTTCGGCCGGTCCACGCGCGCACGTTGGATCAAAACACCATGTGTTGTTAGATTTCCTCGTCTCCTTGACCTGAACCTCTAACCTGAATGCACGCAAAAAAAAAGCCCGCACAGTTTGCCGGACGAACGTGCCGCCCGCGCTTGTCGGCCACCGGCTCCCGCCGGCACTCATCCTCGACTAGCCTCGCCACCCGCCGGCACTCATCCTCAACTAGCCGCGCCGCCCGCACACGCCCGAAACCATGCTCCATGTTGGATCTATAACGCTAGACCAAATCATCAGAGTGTACGTCGTTAGGGCTGCAATGTCACGACGTAGGGTCAGGCAGGTTCGTTGCCGACGAGTAGAGGAAGGGTTCAGGTAAGGGAAAATCTTAAATCGCCGGAGAGGAGAAAGAGACAGCAAGGAGGAGGGGAGAAGAGCTAACGGCTCAGAATAATGATCTATTCATTTTGATGCCCTCTCCACGCGTTACCTGGCTTGCTTATATCCACAAGTCCAGCTTTCACATTACAAGGCCCATGGCCCAATCTATTACAAGGCTTCTAGCCCAAATGACCACTCAACGCATTTAAACTCTCCCGCGCCTTGGTTACGCCTTCCTCATCTCCTGTTTACGCCTTCTTCCTTGGTCGACGCCCATCGTCAGCACAACAGTGCTTACAGTACCTGCCCCTAGAGGACCAGCTTGTCCCCAAGCTGGTGCAGCTGGATAACGCGCCTTGAGCACTTCATAATCTTCCCAGGTGGCTGACAACGATGGTAATGTGGCCCATTTAATCAACACTTGCAAGTGAGAGTTGTTGATCCCCTTTTTCACCAGTCATCGATCGAGCACTGCTTCCGGAATTATACCGGGCACTGACAGATCCAACGGCTTGGGCAAAGTGACGAAGACTGGAGTATGACCAGGAGCATGCCCTTTGAGCTGGGAGACATGGAAAACAGGGTGCACCTGACTGCCTCTGGGCAACTCCAGTCGATATGCCGCTTCCCCAATTTTGTCGAGCACTTTGTAAGGTCCAAAGTATTTAAGTGCAAGTTTGGGACACGGCCTATTGACCACGGTAGGCTGTGTATACGACTGGAGACGCAAGTAAACCATCTCTCCCACAGCAAACACACGCTCAGATCTTTTCCTATCAGCGAAATGTTTGTATTTGCACCGAGCTCGAGCCAAATGATCCCTTAATGCTGTAGTATGTTGCTGATGTTCAGTCAACCAAGTTTGTACATCTGTATTGCGAGAAGAGCTGTGTCCCAACAACTGTCCAATGTTCAGATCATGGCCATAAAGAGCCTTGTAAGGAGTACAACCCAGGGAAGAATGGTATGTGGTGTTGTACCAGAACTCCGCTTGAGGCAACCAGGTTGACCACTTAGCAGGGAACTCATGCACATCACAACGTAAATACATTTTCAGGCACTGATTAACACGCTCTATCTGCCCATCTGTTTGGGGATGGTATGCTGTGCTCATGTGTAATTCTATACCCCACACCCTGAACAGCTCTTTCCAAAAGGCACTAGTGAATATCTTATCCCTGTTTGATATAATGACCAGTGAGAACCCATGCAGCTTGACAATGGTATTGAGGAAGACTTTGGCAACAGAGACAACAGTGAATGGATGTTTCAAGGTAAGAAAATGACTTACTTTGGTCAGCCGATCAACCACAACCAGAATTGCATTATATCCATCAGATTTGGGTAATCCTTCAATAAAGTTCATACTGATAGATTGCCAAGGGCTGTCAGGTATAGGAAGTGGTTGCAACATACCAGGGCTTTTGCACAGTTCATGCTTAGCTTGCTGATACACACTGCACTGCTTGACAAAACTTTCCACATCTGCCTTCATCCCTTGCCAACTAAATAACTATTTGACTTTGTGATAAGTTGGTAAGATGCCAGAGTGACCGCCTATGGGACTGGAGTGGAAGGCCTGTATTAACTTGGTTTGCAAGCCTGTATTTGCTCTCACATAGATCTTCCTTTCTTGCTTGATTAGACCTTCCTGTAACTGAAAACCAGGACAAGCCTTGCTGTCCACTGCCAACTTCTGCAGCATAATTTGAGCATTAGGATCTACAGTATATGAGTTGAGAATCTCTTGGGTCCACACAGGTTTGCTGGTGGATACTGCTTGTGCAACAAATAAATGGGCCACTCTCAACAAAGCATCGGCTGTAGTATTTTCCACCCCCTTTTCGTACTATATGCTGAACTGTAGCCCCACTAACTTTGTCATAGCTTTTCTTTGAAGATCTGAAGTCATATTTTGGTCCCCCAAATGAGAAAGGCTCTGATGATCCGTTTTGATAACAAACGGTGCTCGAGACAGATATGATCTCCACCTATCCACTGCCATCATAATAGCTAGAAACCCTTTTTCATAGATTGAAGTTTTTTGACTGGCCACTCCCAATGCTTTACTGTAATAAGCCACAGGGTGACCTTCCTGAGTAAGCACAACTCCCACTCCAGTGTTGCAAGCATCTGTCTCTACTGTAAATGTCTCGTTGTAATCAGGAAGGGCAAGTACTGGAGTAGTTGCCATAACACTCTTTAACAGCTGGAAAGCCCGCTGAGCAGATTCAGACCACCCAAAAGCATGTTTCTTCAAAAAGGCAGTCAGGGGTTTGGCAAGCAGACCATAGTTCTTGACAAACTTTCTATAATATCCCGTTAAGCCCAAAAATCCCCTCAATTCAGTGACTGATGTGGGAACATGCCAATTCACCATAGCTTCTGTTTTAGCTGGGTCAGTTGCCACTCCCTGATCAGAAATAATGTGGCCCAAATACTCCATAGATTGTTGTGGAAAAGCACACTTACTTTCCTTCACAATGAACTGGTGCTCTTTCAAAAGATCAAACACAATCTGCAAGTGCTCTAAATGTTCCTCAAAAGTCTGACTGAAGACGAGAATATCATCCATAAACACTAGGACAAACTTCCTATTTGGTCCTGCAAACACAAAGTTCATTACACATTGAAATGTGCCAGGAGTTGTGGCTAGCCCAAATGGAACAACTCTGAACTGAAACTGGCCATGGTAAGTTTTAAATGCAGTTTTGTGCTCATCTTCCTCTTTCATTCTGATCTGGTGATACCTAGCTCGAAGATCTAACTTGGAAAACCACTTGGAGCCCCCTAATTCATCCAGTAATTCATTAATCACAGGCAAGGGAAATTTACATTTGATTATCAGATCATTCAATCTTCTATAATCCACACAGAATCTCCAAGTTCCATCTTTCTTCTTGACCAGCAAAACAGGAGAAGCAAAAGGACTTATACTGGGGGTAATCAGCCCTGCTTGTAACATTTTAGACACCTGCCTCTCTATTTCATCTTTTTGTAGAGGAGAATACCTGTAGGGTCTACAGTTTACTGGTACAACATTAGGTTTCAGGTGAATTGCATGGTCCAAAGCTTTGTGAGGAGGAAGTGTCTTTGGTTCTTGGAATATTGGTTGATTTCTGTCCAAGATTTGTGAAAGTGCAACTATCCCTGGGTGGTTTTGGTATTTCCTAACAACATATAGCTCTTTGAGCTAATGCTATTCCAAGATGAATATTTCAGGAAAGCTCAATGGTTGGCATGGCATGGATTAGAAAGTGGACCCTTCAAAATGCTAAGGATAAAAGATTGGCTCAAGCTCAAAGCACAAGACTCTACATTTTCTATTTAGTGATCCAAGATCACATTGAGTCTATAGGAAAAGCCAATACTATTAAGAAGGGATGAGGTGTTGCTTAATGAGGTGCTTGCTCAAAATGCTTAGTGATATGCTCCAAAACCCTCCACTACTTTCTCATATCCACATATGTCCCACACCAAATATCCAACTCGGCCCCACCGATTCTTTCTATCCGGTGCCATCGAGTTCAATTGACATAGCCACTGCCAGAAACCCTAGTCTTTTCGGTCTCACTGAGATGGGATTGTAATCTCTCTGTTTCCCTTCATAACATTTCGATAAAATCGAGATGACAGATCGGTCCCACCGAGATTGCAATGTAAACTCTTTGTTTCCCTTTCGTAACACTTCGGTCCAACCGAGATGAGCGAATCGGTCCCACCGAGTTTGCCTGACCAACTCTCTATTAGTCCATTACCAAAATCGGTCTCACCGAGTTTTTGTAATCGGTCTCACCGAGATTACATTATGCCCTAACCCTAACGAAATCGGTCCCACCGAGTTGACATGTCGGTCCCACCAAGAATCCTAACGTTCACATTTTGAACTAAATCAGTCTGACCGAGTTTCATGATTCGGTCCCATCGAGTTTGGTGATTTGTGTGTAACGGTTAGATTTTGTGTGGAGGCTATTTATACCCCTCCACCCACTCTTCATTCATGGAGAGAGCCATCAGAACATGCCTACACTTCCAATACATATTTTCTGAGAGAGAACCACCTACACTTGTGTTGAGGTCAACATATTCCATTCCAACCACATAAATCTTGATCTCTAGCCTTCCCGAAGTTGCTTTCCACTCAAATCTTCTTTCTACCAAATCCAATCCTATGAGAGAGAGTTGAGTGTCGGGGAGACTATCATTTGAAGCACAAGATCAAGGAGTTCATCATCAACACACCATTTGTTACTTCTTGGAGAGTGGTGTCTCCTAGATTGGCTAGGTGTCACTTGGGAGCCTCCGACAAGATTGTGGAGTTGAACCAAGGAGTTTGTAAGGGCAAGGAGATCGCCTACTTCGTGAAGATCTACCCTAGTGAGGCAAGTCCTTCGTGGGCGACGGCCATGGTGGGATAGACAAGGTTGCTTCTTCGTGGACCCTTCGTGGGTGGAGCCCTCCATGGACTCGCGCAACCGTTACCCTTCGTGGGTTGAAGTCTCCATCAACGTGGATGTACGATAGCACCACCTATCGGAACCATGCCAAAAATCACCGTGTCTACATTGCGTTTGCTCCCTCCAAACTCCTCCCTTTACCTTCATATGCAATAGTTTTACATTCCGCTGCTATACTCTTAGAATTGCATGTGTAGGTTGATTACTTGTTTTTGCCAAGTTGCTAAAATCTGCCAAGAACTAAAATTGGGAAAAGGCTAGATTTTTATTTGGTCAAGTAGTCTAATCACCCCCCCTCTAGACATACTTTCGATCCTATAAGTGGTATTAGAGCTTTGGTCTCCATTTGCTTTGATTTCCATAGCTTTTGGTGGTCATAGCCTTGGTTTCACAACCTAGGAGAGTATGGCGTCTAGCGAGGGAAATTACCACCGTAGAGGTCCTTACTTTGATGGTACAAATTTTGCTAGTTGGAAGCATAAGATGAAAATGCATATTTTTGGACATAACCCCGCCGTTTGGGCTATTGTGTGTATTGGGTTGCAAGGTGAATTCTTTGATGGGAGAGAACCAAACCGTGAAGCTACTGCAGAAGAGTTGAAGATGCTACAATACAATGCTCAAGCTTGTGATATTCTCTTCAACGGATTGTGCCCCGAAGAATTCAACAAAATCAGCCGTCTTGAGAATGCAAAGGAAATTTGGGATACTTTGATTGAGATGCACGAAGGTACCGACTCCGTCAAGGAATCCAAATTGGATGTGCTTCAAAGTCAACTTGACAAGTTCAAAATGAAGGATGGTGAAGGTGTCGCTGAAATGTATTCTAGGCTTGCTCTCATCACAAATGAGATTGCCGGCTTAGGAAGTGAAGAGATGACCGACAAATTCATCATCAAGAAGATCTTAAGAGCTTTGGATGGAAAATATGATACCGTGTGCACATTGATCCAAATGATGCCCAATTACAAAGATCTCAAGCCAATGGAAGTCATTGGAAGAATTGTTGCTCATGAGATGTCACTCAAGGATAAGGAAGAGCTTCACAACAAGTCAAGTGGTGCTTACAAAGCCTCATGTGAAGCTCCCACATCATCAAGCGAGAAACAAACCTTCAATGAAGAATTGAGCCTAATGGTGAAGAACTTCAACAAGTTCTACAAGAGTAGAAGCAAAGAAAGAAGTTCCAAGTCAAGGTCCTACAATGACAAAAGATCTTCTAGTCGTGAGTGTAATTGCTACAATTGTGGAAGACCCGGACACTACTCCAATGAGTGTATGGCTCCCTACAAAAGAAGAGAAGATTCTCCCAAAAGAAGAAGTAGAAGAGAAGAACCACCACCAAGAGAAAGGAGGAGTAGAGATGATTGTTATGAACGAAAACCCTCTCGGAGAAGCAAGGATTTGGAAAGGAAAGAAAAGTCATCAAGGAGCTACACGAAAAGAAGACATCAATCTCATGTTGGTGAATGGGTATCCGGCTCCGACTCCGACAATCACTCTGAAAGAAGTTATCACCCCGACTCCGAATATACTCAAGATGAAGGTGTTGCCGGTCTAGCACTTGTATCAACCAACTCCTATAACATATTTGACTCACCAAATGAAGGAATTGGAAGGTGCTTCATGGCCAAAGGTCCAAAGGTAACACATCCCGAGTATGTTGATTTCAATAGTGATGAAGATGATTTGCTAGGTGATGATGATTTACTTGTTGACAACTCTAGCGATGAAAACTATGATGAAACGTCAATTAATCATGGTAATCAAGATAAAACAAATGATGATGATTGATACGTCTCCAACGTATCTATAATTTTTGATTGCTCCATGCTATATTATCTACTGTTTTGGACATTACTGGGCTTTATTATCCACTTTTATATTATTTTTGGGACTAACCTATTAACCGGAGGCCCAACCCAGAATTGCTGTTTTTTGCCTGTTTTAGGGTTTCGAAGAAAAGGAATATCAAACGAAGTCCAAACGGAATGAAACCATCGGGAACGTGATTTTCTCAACGAACAAGACCCGGGAGACTGGGACTCTACGCCAAGACACAAAAGAGGAGGCCCCGAGGTAGGGGGCGCACCTGCCCCCCCAGGCGCGCCCTCCACCCTCGTGGGCCCCCTGTTGCTCCACCGACGTACTCCTTCCTCCTACATATACCTACGCACCCCCAAACGATCAGATACGGAGCCAAAAACCTAATTCCACCGCCGCAACTTTCTGTATCCACGAGATCCCATCTTGGGGCCTGTTCCGGAGCTTCGCCGGAGGGGGCATCGATCATGGAGGGCCTCTACATCAACACCATAGCCCCTCCGATGAAGTGTGAGTAGTTTACCTGAGACCTACGGGTCCATAGTTATTAGCTAGATGGCTTCTTCTCTCTTTTTGGATCTCAATACAATGTTCTCCCCCTCTCTTGTGGAGAACTATTCGATGTAATCTTCTTTTTGCGGTGTGTTTGTTGAGACCAATGAATTGTGGGTTTATGGTCAAGTCTATCTATGAATAATATTTGAATCTTCTCTGAATTCTTTTATGTATGACTGATTATCTTTGCAAGTCTCTTTGAATTATCAGTTTGGTTTGGCCTACTAGATTGATCTTTCTTGCAATGGGAGAAGTGTTTAGCTTTGGGTTCAATCTTGCGGTGTCCTTTCCTAGTGACAGTAGGGGCAGCAAGGCACGTATTGTATTGTTGCCATCGAGGATAACAATATGGGGTTTTCATCATATTGCATGAGTCTATCCCTCTACATCATGTCATCTTGCTTAAGGCGTTACTCTGTTTTTTAACTTAATACTCTAGATGCATGCTGGATAGCGGTCGATGAGTGGAGTAATAGTAGTAGATGCAGGCAGGAGTCGGTCTACTTGTCTTGGATGTGATGCTTATATACATGATCATACCTAGATATTCTCATAACTATGCTCAATTCTGTCAATTGCTCAACAGTAATTTGTTCACCCACCGTAGAATACTTATGCTCTCGAGAGAAGCCACTAGTGAAACCTATGGCCCCCGGGTCTATCTTTATCATATTAATCTCCTACTACTTAGTTATTTCCTTTGCTTTTTAACTTGCCTTTATTTTACTTTGCATCTTTATCACAAAAATACCAAAAATATTATCTTATCATATCTATCAGATCTCACTCTCATAAGTGGCCATGTAGGGATTGACAACCCCTATTTGTGTTGGTTGCGAGGATTTATTTGTTTCGTGTAGGTACGAGGGACTCGCACGTAGCCTCCTACTGGATTGATACCTTGGTTCTAAAAAACTGAGTGAAATACTTACGCTACTTTGCTGCATCATCCCTTCCTCTTCGGGGAAAACCAATGCAGTGCTCAAGAGGTAGCAATGATAAGAAGGAGATTGAGCGTCTAACTAAAGAACTAAACACTCTTAAGTTAGCTCATGAAACTACCTTGGAAAATCATCGAGAAAATCTAAAAGATGCTTGGTATAGAATTTGCAATGCTCAAATTGATCTACTAGGAAGCAATCTACTTCCGTTCTTATTTGCAATTTTATGTAGACATTACTCCTTGGCACATATATGTTCTTGATACTATTACCGGAGGGAACTTCTTGGGTAGCCATACTTTTGATTCTTATAATGCTATGATAGATTTATTTGGATCACCCCCTCTCTTGGTTAATGGAACTGTATTGACTTTAGAGCATGTAATGCAAAGGCTTGAAATTATTGAAAATAAGGTTGCTACCGTAGAGTTAATTGAAAATTTGGATAAAAAGATCCACAGCCGAATCTCTCAATATGGATCTAAAGTAGGAGTTACTTTGAAAAATATTAAAGAAAAGGAACCCATAGTTAATGAGAAAATAAATCACGATTCCACTAGGATCGATAAACTAGAAGATATTATTACCAACTTGGGAACCGCTTTTTCTTCCGTAAAGAATACTCCAAGTCCTCCCACTAAAATTGGCAAGCTTATGTATGTTCCTAAAAAAAGGGTGAATCCTCTAGTAAGGAAAATGCGGATCTCAAATCTATAAGTATTCATCCCAATATTTTTTCTATCATTAAGGAACCATTTGTTACAAATGATTTTTTTAATCTTGTGCCTAAAAGTTTGATAATTAATAAAAAGAAAGAAATTCCTAAAGATGGTAGATGCCTCATTGAAGAATTACCTACCAAAGATGATTGATACGTCTCCAATGTATCTATAATTTTTGATTGCTCCATGCTATATTATCTACTGTTTTGGACATTATTGGGCTTTATTATCCACTTTTATATTATTTTTGGGACTAACCTATTAACCGGAGGCCCAACCCAGAATTGCTGTTTTTTGCCTGTTTTAGGGTTTCGAAGAAAAGGAATATCAAACAGAGTCCAAACGGAATGAAACCTTCGGGGACGTGATTTTCTCACCGAATACAACTCAGGAGACTTGGACCCTACGTCCAGCCAGCTAACAGGAGGCCCCGAGGTAGGGGGGCGCACCTGCCCCCCCAGGCGCGCCCTCCACCCTCGTGGGCCCCCTGTTGCTCCACCGACGTACTCCTTCCTCCTATATATACCTACGCACCCCCAAACGATCAGATACGGAGCCAAAAACCTAATTCCACCGCCGCAACTTTCTGTATCCACGAGATCCCATCTTGAGGCCTCTTCCGGAGCTCCGCTAGAGGGGGCATCGATCATGGAGGGCTTCTACATCAACACCATAGCCCCTCCGATGAAGTGTGAGTAGTTTACCTGAGACCTACGGGTCCATAGTTATTAGCTAGATGGCTTCTTCTCTCTTTTTGGATCTCAATACAATGTTCTCCCCCTCTCTTGTGGAGAACTATTCGATGTAATCTTCTTTTTGCGGTGTGTTTGTTGAGACCAATGAATTGTGGGTTTATGGTCAAGTCTATCTATGAATAATATTTGAATCTTCTCTGAATTCTTTTATGTATGACTGATTATCTTTGCAAGTCTCTTCGAATTATCAGTTTGGTTTGGCCTACTAGATTGATCTTTCTTGGAATGGGAGAAGTGCTTAGCTTTGGGTTCAATCTTGCGGTGTCCTTTCCCAGTGACAGTAGGGGCAACAAGGCACGTATTGTATTGTTGCCATCGAGGATAAGAAGATGGGGTTTTCATCATATTGCATGAGTCTATCCCTCTACATCATGTCATCTTGCTTAAGGCGTTACTCTGTTTTTAACTTAATACTCTAGATGCATGCTGGATAGCGGTTGATGAGTGGACTAATAGTAGTAGATGCAGGCAGGAGTCGGTCTACTTGTCTCGGACGTGATGCCTATATACATGATCATACCTAGATATTCTCATAACTATGCTCAATTCTGTCAATTGCTCAACAGTAATTTGTTCACCCACCGTAGAATACTCATGCTCTCGAGAGAAGCCACTAGTGAAACCTATGGCCCCCCGGGTCTATCTTTATCATATTAATCTCCTACTACTTAGTTAGTTCCTTTGCTTTTTACCTTGCCTTTATTTTACTTTGCATCTTTATCACAAAAATATTATCTTATCATATCTATTAGATCCCACTCTCGTAAGTGGCCGTGTAGGGATTGACAACCCCTATTCGCTCTGGTTGCGAGGATTTATTTGTTTTGTGCAGGTACGAGGGACTCGCGCGTAGCCTCCTACTGGATTGATACCTTGGTTCTAAAAAACTGAGGGAAATACTTACGCTACTTTGCTGCATCATCCCTTCCTCTTCGGGGAAAACCAATGTAGTGCTCAAGAGGTAGCAATGATAAGAAGGAGATTGAGCGTCTAACTAAAGAACTAAACACTCTTAAGTTAGCTCATGAAACTACCTTGGAAAATCATCGAGAACTTTTAAAGACTCATGATAAGCTATGCTTTGAAAAGCTCAACCTTGAGCAAGAGCATGAGTTTTTAAAGGCAATCAATGATGATCTTCGCAAGAAAAGTTCTTCTTACATTTCCAAGCATTTACTCTTGTCTACTTACGTGCCACAAGTTAAATCCAGCAACAAGAGCAAGAAAGATTCTTCATTTAGTAGTAACAACAATCATTCTAAATCCAATATTGTTGCTTCTAGTAGTTCTCTTGATCCCACTAATGATTCTCTTAGCCAAGTTACACTTGAGCAAGAAAATAGCTTATTGAAGGGAATTATAGAGAAAGGTGTTTACAAGAGCCTTGCCGGGAGTAAGCAATTTGAGGAAATTGTACGCAAGCAAGGAAGACACCGGAAGAATCAAGGTGTTGGTTTTGAACGAAAGTTCAATGCCAATGGAGTTGAGTGGGAAGAAGATCAATACCCCAAGACAAAGTTTGTTCCTCAACAAGAGAAGTATGATCCTACTTCTTTCAAAGGGACACAAGCTCAAGATGATCTTCCACCACAAGACCACAAGGAAAAAGGCAAGGACAAGCTTCGAGAGGAGATTGATGCATTTGAAGAGGCACCCAAGGCCTTGGTCAAGTGGGTTCCCAAGACCACATCAAGTTCTACTTCATCAAGTACAACTACAACTCCAAGGGTTCCCATCAAGATGGTGTGGATCCAGAAGAAGAAGAACTAGGGAGTTCTTGAGGGTGACTCCGCCAACATACTTCACTCTTACTATTTTGGCGAGGACAAGTGCAAACAACTTCCATATCTTGCACTAGTTCAAGGAGTCACAAACCCTCTTGTTGGTAAGACAAGGGACAAGGTAACCTAATGCTTTCATGGACATCATCTTGTGTATGCATCACTCTATGTCTATGGATATCCTTGTTTGTTCCTTGTGGGACTAACCCGTGTAGGTATTGAAAGTGCAACTCACTCCAAAGGATTGCTCCAAATGATCTACATCAACATTCAGCATCCACATCTTCAACACCTACATGAAGTCATCATCGACAAAACCCAAGGTTAGTTCATCCCTCTTAGGGGGGATCTCACATCTAGGTGGAGCTTTACTCTAAGAATTGAGCTAAAGCAACTCTAATGGTGTGAACACAACAATGCTTTATGTAAAAGTGGTAACCCCACTTGTGCTTAAACGATGAGTATGACCTATGATCAAATGTTCTCATTTGACTCCTAAGTCAATATACTCATATATAGATGACCTAGTCATCGCCAAATTGCTTGATAGATGCTCAAGTGTTTGTGCATGCTTTGTCACATATTTCATTTGCCATTTTATTCTGTGAGCATGTTGGTTGCATATTTTACTCATTCGAGGACATCCATTTGTTGCTTTGATTGTTTGGCCTTTTTTCTCTTTTGCCAAATAGATGTACAAGAATGCCTAAGAACTCCCTCTAGCTATGTATGCTTTTCTCGTCTCAAACTCTATTCATGCTACATCACAAAGTTTGAACAAGTCAGATTCGAACAACTCTGTGTGAGGAGCACTCGGAGTTCCCGATTCATCATAGACTTAAACTTCCAAAACCTCTTTGTGTATCTCAGTCTGACCGATTCATACTTTTTGGTCCTACCGAGTCACTAAGTTGATCTAGGGTTTTCAATCTCGGTGCAACCGATTAGAACCTTTCGGTCACACCGAGTTGCAGTAACTGCTTACAGTTTTGCATCTCGGTGCCACAGAGTCGTTCCACTGGGTCACACCGACAGGGTCAGGTTATATATACCGACGGGCCAAAATTTGGAAAATTTTCCGAACCTCCTCGCCCGCGCATAACCTACTCTACCTCCTCGGGTCTCCGGATCGTCCTCTCGTCGCCAGCGACCTCCCATAGCTGGTCTCTGCTGCCGTGAACAGAAATCTTCACCGCCGTTGCCGCTGTAGCAAGTTCGTCGCTGAACTAGGGTACGAACTTGATCATTGTGCTAATCCTTAACTCCGACTCTTAGCACATTGCTTTGCCATGATTCTTGCCACGATTGAAATCATCCTGTCCAGCGAAAACGTCCCGTAGATTAGTTTTGATTTGAAAATTTAGGGTTAGGTCTCCGCTGAACTCATCTCGGACCGACCGAGTTGTAGAAATCGGTCTCACCGATTTGGCTTAGGCCATTGCACACGCGTTTTCGGTCTGACCGAAAATTGCAAATCGGTGTGACCGAGTTCAATTCTCTGTGAAACCCTAGCAGTCTCGGTGCCACCGAACTATGACTCGGTTTGACCGAGTTCACTAGTTTAGGTTCCAAAAACTGCTTCGGTGTCACCGAGTTTACAAGTCGATAGATCCGAAATGCTTTCTGTGAAGGAGTAAAACTAAGTTTTTAAGTCATCCTTTTTGCAAAACTCCTGTACTTTGTGATGCTCATCTACTCTACCTCATCTATAATCTATTCACAGGGTCTGCTGACAGTTTGCCTGCATGATGTCTGACCAAAGTGATAGCCAGAACAAGTCTGAGGAGCAGGTTCAACTAAGTGAGGGCACTAGTCCCTCCAGTTCATCTGATGATGGCAGCAGGAGCACACCAAGTAACTTGCCAAAGGCAGCCACCAGAACAAGAAAGAAGAAGACCTCTGATTCAGAGGATGAGGATTATGTGGCTGTTGAGGAAGAAGTTAGCTCCAAGAAAAAGGTGCTGAAAAAGGAGTGTCGGGTGGTAGGTGCGACATATGCCAACGGGTGGCTTATCATTGTGGGAGCCAGTAAGACATCGCCGGTGCCTGGAAACGGGATGAGGCGAAGACATGCACGCCGGCGAATCTTACCCAGCTTCGGGGCTCTCCGTGGAGATAACACCCCTACTGCTGCTCTGCGGGGTCTCCGCATGATCACTAGATGGTCAAGTAACTACACAATGCTCCTTGAGCTGTTCGGTGGGAGGAGGAAGAAGGGCACGGCTAGCTTGCTTCTTCTCCTTGTATGGTGTCTAAGACTAGCTGGGGTTCGAACCCTTTGCATGGGTGCCCCGGGGGGTTTATATAGGCCTACCCCCGGGGGTACAATGGTAATCTGACTGGGCGCAGGGCCCAGCCATCTGTGACTGCGCTCGCCGGCTTCTACGCCGGCTGATGGGGCCCGCTGACTGGTGGGTCTCGCCGGCTGCCGGCCCCTTGGTCGACAGGCAGGCCCACTGTCCAGGGCCTGGTCGGCGGCTGGTTACTGTTGCTCTGTCTTGGTGACGTGGGCTTCGTCGTGGTAGGCGCGGCTACAGGGCCGCCGCTCGACGGGCGATCGCTGTAGCCTCACCGCGTCTTATCTCCTTAATGGGGCGTCTCCTTCGAGGGAGGCGGCGAGCCGGCTGCGGGGAGCCGGCTCCATCTTGGGCCGACTAGGGGAGGCGTGGCCGCCTTCGGGTGTCTCTCTGCCCAAAGGGGCCCACCGCCCGTGGGCCGCGCTGGCAGCCCGTCGTGGATGACATTAGGGTCAACGTGGCAACAGTGCCACGCTGGACGGGTCATGGCCACCCGTACAACGCACTGTACCAGGCGTGCTCCGGGATTCGGGGGTGGCTGGCTTCACTGTAGCCACGCCCCGTCGCACCGCCGTTAGGTGGATGCAAACTTTGAGGGTACGGTCTCGACCGCTTTATGGGAGCCGGCTTCTTGGAGTCGGCCTCCTCGTGGATGGCTTCTCGAAGTCGGCCCTCCCATGGCTTTCTTCATGAGGGCTAAAGTCGGGCCGCCTTCCGAAAGCCGGCCTGGGTGACAGCCAGCAAGGGAAAGGCGGCCCCATGTCTTGGGTTCTCGAGAGCCGGACGGGCTCGTAATTTTTTTCAGAAGGGCCAGGGGAAGCCGGCTAGGCTACCCATGGCTATTTACTCCGACAGTAGTCCCCGAAGCTAATCGTGCTTTGAGGCGGACAAAGGGGACGAGAAGCTTGGTCAGCTTCCTATCCTGCGGGGCCGGCTTTGCTTGTGCGCGCCGACTTCAGAGAGCTCCGGTTCTCGTAGGTGGGAACGCGGGCCATGTGGCGAGGAAATCCTGCCAATGCACGCGTGCGACGGGACGTCGCCGCAGGCCCGGGCCCGCCACTCGCAGGCCTCAGTCCCAGCGTAGATCTTCCGTGGCCCACATGGACCGCTCTCCTTCCCGCGGCGGTTTTATTTCGCCGTTAGGGCGTAATAAACGCGGGACGTGGGGGAGTGGGCACGATCGATCCCCACGTTTCCCCACGCCGCGCCTCCTCGGCTCCGCCATGCGAGCCTATAAGTAGGGGGAGGAGGGGGAGCGACAGAGGTTCGCACGCTCTCTCTCGCTCCACCCCTTCTCGTCCTACTTTCTTCCTCTCATTGCCACTGCAGCCTCCCGTCTCAGAGCCGCCGCGCCGCCACATCGTCTCACTCCCATGGCGCTGTCGAGCTCGTGGGACGGCTCCAAAGTCCACTAGGACCATGTTGAGTTCCTCCGCCAGACTTGGCGCCTGCCCGACGCCAACCTCGTGCAGGTCCGCCTGGCGCCGGAGACGGAGATTTCGCCGGCACTGGAGGAGGGCGAGCGGGTCGTCTTCCGCTCGGACTTCTGCGTGGCTTCGGCCTTCCGGCGAGCGGATTCCTGTGCTCCTTCCTCGAGTTCTACAACCTTCAGCCGCATCACCTCACGCCCAATGCGGTGATGCTGCTGTCGGCCTTCGTCTCCCTCTGCGAAGGTTTCTTGGGGCTGCTCCCCACGCTGGAGCTCTGGGGGGAGTTCTTCCAGAGCAAACTCGGCACCGTCGTCACGGGCGTGCCCGCCCCCTGCGGGGCCTTCATCACCATGAGGAGGGCGAGCGAGAACAACCCGTTCCCGCCCATCCCCCTGATCCAGTCGGTGAAGATCTGACAGAAGTTGTACTTCTACGTGAAGAACGTCGCCGAGCAAGGAGACCACGTCAACCTGCCGGCTTACGTAGCCGGCCCGCCGGCTGGGAGGCAGCCCTCATGGAGTTTCCGGTCCTGGTCACTGTCCCAGGCCAGGAACGCTGCCGTCTCCCGGCTTCGGGTGATGATCCAGTCGGAAGGCCTGAGCGGGGCCGACTTGGTGGCCGCCTTCGTGGAGCGCCGGATATCTCCTCTCCAAAGCCGGCCCCACATGATGTGTCAGATGAGCGGCCGCTTCGACCCAAGCCGGCTGAGCACCAGGGAGATGCCTCATACGGAGGTATCGTACATGGTTAATTATATCTCCAATTGCAAGCTCGCCAAGGACTGGCGATACGGCAAGGCGCCGTATTCTTGTGCCAACCCTCCGCCCGTGGTAAGCTTTCCTCTCTTTCTTCTTTTCGTTGGTAGCCGGCTTTATGATTGCCGACTTCTAATTGGTCGGTTCTTCTTAGCAGAACCCCCTTCTCCCGCCGACGACCGGGGCAGCGGGGATAGAATGCCAGTACGCCCCCGACCGCACGGCGGACGACGTCGACGACCCGGATTTGGGGGCGACCACCATGGAGGACGCCGTCGTGGGGGACAACGCCGAGCCCGGGGGCTCAAGGCTCACCGCCAGCTTCGAGGACTGGCCGGATGATGCTGAAGCCGAAGTCGCCCCGCGTCGCCAGCTGGCGGCCGACCATCAGGGCGCGTGCTCGTCCATCGCGCCGGCTGCTGGCGGCGGCGCACAAAAGCGCCGGGCCGCTTCGGGCTTCTTTGGCAGTCGGCCGAAGAAGTCCAAAGCCTCCACCGCGGCGACCAAACGAGATGAGGCGGCCGCGAAAGCGGCCCGCTTTCGCAAGGCGGTGAAGCAGCCTCAGGCGGTCTCAGCGTAAGTCGTCGAATGCTTGGACATATTTTGCTTTTCATCGTTCTCTCTTGTTCGAAAGTTCTTCTTAACCCTTTCCCGCTTACTGGATAGGGCGCCGCTTTCCCTTGAGCGGGGCCCGGGAGGCTCCATAGTTGGGCCGGCTGGAGGGTCTTCGAGCTCCCGCCGCGTGGACCCCCGCGCCGACCTCAGGGAGGCCACGGAGCGGAACGCCCGTGAGGTGCGGGAGGAGTGTGAGGCGGCGGAAAAAGTGGCCGCCCAGGCGGCGAAGGAGCAGGCCGACGCGGCAGCCAAGGCCCAGGCGGAGGCAGCGACTGCAGGAACGAAGGCGGAGGGTTCGCGCAACCAGCCTCCGCTGCTCGCCATTCCCCTCCGAGCCATGGCCCCGTGACACCCC
Source organism: Triticum aestivum (assembly GCF_018294505.1). Lineage (NCBI taxonomy): Eukaryota > Viridiplantae > Streptophyta > Magnoliopsida > Poales > Poaceae > Triticum > Triticum aestivum. Next base: position 68,030,641 of record NC_057806.1, read on the forward strand.
ACTGCCCTTGGCGGAGGAAATCATCCAAGACCCGCCGCTGATGGAGAGGAGGGAGGACCCCGTGGTCTTCGCGGGGAGAGCGCAGCCGACAGCGCCAACCGGGGCGGGCCAAGGCGGCCAATCGTCAGCGGCGCCAGAGGAGCCGGCCGGGGGTGAGCCGGAGGGCGGAGCCGGCCTCGAGGTGCAGCCGGTGACGCGTCGGCGCGCAGGGGGAGGCGCCGCTCCGCCGGAGTCGCGCCGAGTCGCGGGCGCAGGCCAGTCGGCGGAGGATCTGGAGGCGGCCAGCACCGCCACGTCCGAGTGGACTCCCAGCGGGGGGACTGGCGAGCTGAATGTGGCGGCTCAAGGGGTCCGGAGCCGGCTTCAAGCTTAAGCCGCCCTGCTGCAGCAGTTCACCCAGGAGTTCCTGTCGACGCGAGCCGTCATCCGGGTGAGTCCTTCATTCTTGGCTGCTTTGATCTCTTGATTTCTTCCGTGGGGGCGCATCAGCGCACCCACTGGGTGTAGTCCCTGAGATTCGGGCCGACTGCTGCGCAGTCGGGTCGGATCTTTCTTGACGACTACCTTATTCTTGCTTCCTGTCTGAACTTCCAGGAATATCATAACTCCCATGCTGCCGCCTTCAACTCCCACGCTCGGGAGTTGAGTCGGAGGACCGACGACCTGGCCGACAGCCGAAGTAAGTGCTTGATCTTGTCTGTCTTCCCGTGGGGGCGCGTCAGCGCACCCACTGGGTGTAGTCCCTGAGATTCGGGCCGACTGCTGAGCAGTCGGGTCGGATCTTCCTCGACGACTTTTTCCTTATTGTTTTTCTTTTTCTTTGTCTTCAGGGGCCAACACCGACTTGAGGAAGGAGATCGGCGAAGCGCAGGCCGCCCTTCGTACCAAGGATACCGAGTACGCTGCCTTGGTCCAGGAGCGTGACCGCCTGGCCAAGAAGCTGGCCGACCAAGAAGGAAGCCACAAGGCGGCTCTGCAGAAAGCGCAGGATAGCGAGGCCGCCCTGAAGGCAGAGTTTGAGACCGAGGCGGCGAGCTGGGCTGAGACTCGGCGAGCACTGGATGAAGGCTTCGGCCGCATCAAGGACTTGATCGATGGTGAGCCGCCTTCCTCGCTCCTCTCCTGCCCCTTGGCGCCTGGTTTTTGGCCTAACTTGTGCTGCTGCCTATTTTCTTGTGCAGACTACTTTCCCGGCTACTCCGCCTTCGCCGCCCAAAGCATCAAGGCCCATCGCGAGGTGCGCCGTCAGGCGGGGGCCAACATCGCGCCGGACGCGAACCGGACGCTAGAGGAGCAGCTCTTGGCTGTCCAGGCGCGGTTGCAGCCGGCTCATCGGATGCTTCGCCGTCTCCAACGTGCCGGGGCGCAGGTGTTGGCCGCCCTCTGGCCCGGTGAGATGATCCCCCGCACCCCAAGCCGGACTGCCAACTGGCTGGAGGTCGCAGTCGGTCGTTTTGAGGCTTGGAAGGCGTCGGCGGCCCGCCTCGGAGCCGGGCGGGCGTTGGAGTTCGTTCGGGCTTGGTACCCAGGGCTGAGCCTGGACCAGCTACGCACTTGGCGGATGGAGGCCGACGCGGAGCTAGAGGAGGTGAGGCCGGCTATCGCCCAGCGTGCTTCGACGATCGCCGAGTGCACCGACATCAGCGTTTTTGCACCCGAAATCGATGATGACGGCGTTGCCCAGCCGGAGGAGTGGTTCGGGATGAACTCGACGGTAGGCGAGGACTCGACAGAGGAGATCGCCTCCAACGACGAGGGCGAGGATGACGAAGAGGAGGACGGTGAAGACGTCGAGCCAGCTAGTGGAACAACCGGCGGACCTCAAGCTGACCGTGCCTCCAGCAACAAGGCGCGTGGAAGCGCGCCCTCTGCGGGAGGCGGTGATCAAGCCTAGGTTCGCCAGCCGGCCGCTCCTTCAGCCGGCACAACCGTCTCCGCCGACCAGCCCGGCTCGTCCTTATTTTTCCTGCTTGTTGTCTTTTGAACAATCTTTATTAAGCTTTCGCAGTTCCACCCACTGGGGGTGTATCCAAACTATGTTGAATGCTGGCCTCTCGGAGGTCTTTTATGTAAATATTATTATGTGCATGCTTGGTTTCCATTCGTGTATGCTTTTTATCCTTAGGCTTTTTCCTTTGCCGCCTTCCCTCTTTGGGGAGGCAAGTACTCGAGCTTTTTTGGATTGAAGTGGAGTGAATGGAAACTGGCCGGCCGGCTACTCTAGTAATCGGTCGGTGGTAGGCGGCAAACCGGCTTTCGTTATATTAGTCCAATGGTCCCTGGCCATTTTTCGTGTGGGCATCCTTTCTTGCTTTTGACTCTTGCCAGCCGGACAGCCGGTTCTTCGAACTGCGACTTTGGCAAGAGCTAAGCCTGGGTGTCGGCACACTACTTGTGTGACTGTGGGTAGGACTTCTAATATAACTCCAGTCGGCCAGTCCCCGGGCCGACTAGTCGAACCCGGTGCCGGACGGAACAAGTAAATGAAATGACAAAGTCATAAGCATGATACTTTTCATTCATAGATAAGAGATGGCAGTCCCCGAGCCCTCCTCGGGGGGCCTATTGTCTCGTACTTAATACAAAAGTTAGCATGATACATACTGCATTTCAACTGTAAAATCTTCGAAGGAGGTTGGCGTTCCATGGTCGTTTCGACTCTTTGCCGGAGTCGTCTCTCTTGCGCGCCTTCGGCTTCTGCGCGTCGATCAGGTAGTAGGAGTCGTTGCCTAGAGCTCTGCTGATGACGAAGGGGCCCTCCCAAGGAGCCGAGAGCTTGTGCTGGCCGGCTGTTTGCTGGATCAGCCGGAGCACAAGATCGCCTTCTTGGAAAGATCTTGGCCTGACCTTCCGACTGTGGTAGCGGCGCAAACCCTGCTGGTAGATGGCAGACCGGCTGAGGGCTAATAGCCGGCCTTCTTCCAGCAGGTCGACGCCGTCTTCTCGTGCTTCCTTGGCCTCCGCTTCCGTGTACATGGTTACTCGAGGCGAGTCGAACTCGATGTCAGTTGGGATGACCGCCTCGGCACCATACACAAGGAAGAAAGGGGTGAAGCCGGTTAACTTGTTTGGTGTAGTGCGCAGACTCCAGAGGACAGCTGGCAGCTCATCGAGCCAACAGCCGGCTGAACGCTCTAGAGGTATGACCAGTCGAGGCTTGATGCCAGAGAGGATGAGGCCGTTGGCTCGCTCGACCTGGCCGTTTGATTGCGGGTGGGCGACGGACGCTAAGTCCAGCCGGATACCTTGGGCTGCGAAGAAATGTGCCAAGGCTCCTTTGGCAAAATTCGTGCCATTGTCGGTGATGATGCTGTGTGGCACGCCATACCGTGTTGTTATGTCTGCGATGAATGTCACATCAGTCGGCCCATTCAGCTTCTTGATCGGCTTTGCCTCAATCCACTTGGTGAATTTGTCCACGGCGACGAGCAAATGCGTCATGCCGCCGCGCGCCGTCTTGAATGGGCCCACCATGTCCAGTCCCCAAACGGCGAACGGCCAGGTGAGGGGAATGGTCTTGAGTGCCGAAGCCGGCATGTGTTGCTTGGAGCTGAAGAGTTGGCACCCTTTGCAATATTTAACTAATTCTTTGGCGTCATTCAAAGCAGTCGGCCAGAAGAAACCATGGCGGAAAGCTTTGGCGACGAGTGATCTTGAAGCCGCATGGTGGCCGCATTCTCCTTGGTGAATGTCTCTGAGGATTGCAATGCCTTTCTCTTGCTCGACGCACTATTGGAGGACTCTAGTGACACTGCGCTTGACTAGTTCTCTGTTGACGATTGTGTATGCTCCGGCTCGACGTTGGACTTGTCTTGCCTCTGTTTCGTCAGCCGGTAGATCTTGGTTTACTAGGAAGTTGAGGATGGACTAAGCCCATGACGGAGCCGCGACTTCTCCTACTGCCAATGTGGCTACTGCCACCAGGGTGGGCGGTCTGGGTGGTGAAATGCTGGAGTCGGCCGCCGGCTGTTGTGCTGGTGCAGTCCCCGGGCCGGCTACCGCAGTCCCCGAGCCGGGTGTGGTAGTCCCTGAGCCGGTTGCCGAAGTCCCCGGGCCGACTACTGAAGTCCCGGGGTCGCCTGCTTGGTTCTTCGAGCCGGACCCGGCCGCGTCAGGGTCAGGCGGCACGAAGATGGAATCGGACTCTGGAGATGGCTTGATGGACGGCTTGAGAAGGCGTTGTAGAGCGATGCCGATTGGTATTGCTTGCCGAGTGGAGCCTATTTGAGCTAGGGCATCGGCTGGCTCGTTGTCGGCTCGCGGTACGTGGAGGAACTCGCATCCTTCAAAGTATCCGCTAAGTTGTTGGACCAGGAAGCGGTAGCTTGCCATATTTGCGTCCTTGGCGTCCCAGTCGCCGGATGATTGCTGGACCACCAAGTCCGAGTCGCCATAACATAGGATCCGGCGAATGCCGAGTTCTTTGGCAAGCCGGAGCCCGTGTATGAGCGCCTCGTACTCGGCCACGTTGTTGGAGGCGGCAAAGTGAATTTGCAGCGTGTATCTGAGCTTGTCGCCTTTGGGAGAGGTAAGGACGATGCCGGCTCCCAAGCAGGTGCGCATCTTGGACCCGTCAAAGTGCATGCGCCAATGGGTGGAGTCGGGAGCCGGCGGCAGGTACTGGGTCTCGGCCCAGTCGACGAGGAAGTCGGCCAGTGCTTGGGACTTGATGGCGGTGCGGGCCTGGTAGAAGATTGTGTAAGGGGCCAGCTCGATGGCCCATTTCGCCACCCGGCCGGATGCGTCCCGGGTGCCTATGATCTCGGCCCGCGGGGCGGTGCATACGACCGTGACGGGATGCTCTTGAAAGTAGGGCTTCAGCTTCTTGGCGGTGAAGTACACGCCGTAACACATCTTCTGGTAGTGCGGGTAGTTCTATTTTGAAGCGGACAACACCTCGCTCAAATAATACACCGTCCTCTGGACCGGCTAGGCTCGGCCTTCTTCTGGGCGTTGGACTACGATGACGGTGCTGACCACCCGGCTAGTTGCGGCGATGTAAAGGAGCATGGGCTCTTTCTCAGTCGGCGCCGCTAGGACAGGCGGCGTGGCCAGCATCTTCTTCAGCTCGTGAAAAGCTTTGTCGGCCTGGTCGTTCCACTCGAAGTGAGTGCTCTTCTTCATGAGGCGGTAGAGGGGGAGAGCTTTCTCTCCGAGCCGGCTGATGAAGCGGTTCAAGGAGGCCAAGTATCCGGTGAACCTTTGGATGTCTCGAAGCTTGGTAGGGATCGCCATTCTCTCGATGGCCTTGATCTTCACCGGGTTGCATTCGATGCCGCGTTCGGAGACCAGGAAGCCTAGGAGCTGGCCGGCTGGCACTCAGAACACGCATTTCTCGGGGTTGAGCTTGATTTGGAACCGGCACAGGTTCTCAAACGTTTCCTTGAGGTCTCCCAGCAAGGTGCCGCGCTTCTCCGTCTTCACCACAATGTCATCCACGTAGACGTGAGCGTTTCTGCCGAGTTGCTTGAGGAGGCACTTCTGCATGCAACGCTGAAAAGTAGCACCGGCATTTCTCAAGCCGAATGTCATAGTCAGGTAGCAGAAGGCTCCAAATGGCATGATGAAGGCGGTCTTCAGGCGGTCGTTCGGATCCAGCTTTATCTGGTGATACCCTGAGTAAGCATCCAAGAAACTCAACAGCTCGCATCCGGCTGTGGAGTCTATCACTTGGTTAATCCTTTGCAGGGCAAAGGGATCTTTGGGGCAGGCCTTGTTGAGGCTTTTGTAGTCTATACACATGCGCCACTTGTTGTTCTTCTTTAGCACGAGGACCGGGTTGGCGAGCCACTCTGGAAAGAAAACTTCCATAATGAAGCCGGCTGCCAGAAGCCGGGCTATCTCCTCTCCCACAATCCTACGCTTCTCCTCCGACAGTCGGCGAAGGGGTTGTTTGACTGGCTTTGCGTCTTCTCGGACGTGTTGTTTGTGCTCGGCGAATTTCCCCGGAACACCCGGCATGTCCTTGGGGGACCATGCAAAGATGTCCCGATTCTCACGGAGGAAATCGGTGAGCTCGCCTTCCTATTTGCTATTCAGGTTTGCCCCGATGACGGCAAACCTCTCTGGGTGCTCGGGGTCAAGAGGTATCTTCTTGGTCTCTTTGGCCGGCTGGAAAGATCCTTGAGCATCATGCTCCTTGGGGTCGGGGGACACGGCCGACTGGTTGCCGACTATGGCCACGACTCGGTCCAACATCTTCTTCTTTTCGGCAATCACAAGGGACTCGGCCAGCCGGCTGCTGGCTGCCGCGCACTCAGAGGACTTCTTGTAATCGCCGGCTACGGTGATGACGCCTTTGGTGCTTGGTATCTTCATCTTGAGGTATGCATAGTGGGGAACTGCCATGAATTTGGCCAAGGTAGGTCGGCCAAGCAATGCATGGTAAGGGCTCTCCAGGTCCACCACTTCAAACCATATTGCTTCCCGGCGGAAATGCTCCTTGTCCCCAAAGAGTACATCAATCTTGATCTTGCCAATGGGGGCGCAGGACAGGCCGGGTACGATGCCATGGAACACTGTCCGAGTGGGCATGAGCTGCTTCGTCTTGACATTTAGCTTCTCCAGGGTGTCACGGTACAGGATGTTGATGCTGCTCCCGCCGTCTATCAGCATGCGGGAGAAGCGGGCAACGCATCTGTCCATTGTGAGGGTGGCTTCCAGGACCAGCGCATAAGAGCCGGGAGACGGCATCACCTCTGGATGGTCGGCCCGGCTCCAGCTGATGGGCTTTTCTGACCAATGCATGTGTCTGGCGGGGTTGGCAGCGACCATGCTGACTTCTTGGTGCTCTCGGCGTTTGCTGCGCTGGTCTTCGGGCTGGCTTGTAAAGACGATGTAGGTTGCTTGCTCGTCGGGGAATTCGTCGTGCACGGTTCCGACTATGGGCCGAGCGGCCGGAGGCGGCGGGGCCGGAGGCGGCGGGCCGGCAGGCGGAGGCGGCACGAGCCCCTCGCCTTTAGAGATTCGGGTGAGCCAATGGCACTTCCGGGTTGTGTGGTTGGATGGCTTCACGCCGCTGTGGAACTTGCACGGGGCGTCGAGAGTTTGCTCATAGGAGAAGGCTGGCTGCCAAGCCGGCCGGCCGCCCTTGGGCTTCTTGGGCGCGGTTCGCCCTTCAGGCGGCGCGTCTTCAACTGTGGCCACCTGCCGACTGGCGGGAGGCGGCGCGGGGCCCTTGCGCTTGTGGTCGTTCGGGTGTGGGCGTCGGCCGGAATCCCCAGCCGGCGTCTTGGGCGCTGGGTTGAGTATTTTTCCGGACGCGTCTACCCGGAGCTCGGTCTTCATTGAGGAGTCGGCGGTGGCGTATTTGTCCGCTATGTCTAGAAGCTCGTCGAGGGTAGTCGGCTCGTCACAGAGAAGCTTGTGTTTGAGGAGGGTGCCTTCTCGGCACCCGGCTGTGAAGTATTCTATGGCTTGCACCTCATGCACCCCTTCGCAAGAGTTGCGAAGCTCGGCCCAACGCGTGAGGTAGTCGCGAGTGGACTCGGCGGGGCCTTGTACGCACAAGGAGAGCTGTCTGGGCTTAGGAGCCCGCTTGTAGGTGCTGGTGAAGTTGCGGATGAAGGCTTCTGTGAAGTCTAGCCAGCTGTTGATGCTGCGTGGTTTGAGGCTGTTGAGCCATGTCCGCGCCATGCCTTGCAGCATGAGGGGCACGTACTTCATGGCAACGCGCCGGTTGCCGTTGGCTATGCTAACCGCTGTGGAGTAGTCGATCAGCCAATCTTCCGGCTTCACAGAGCCGTTGTACTTGGGCGTGTCTCTTGGAAGCGAGAACCCTTTGGGGAAGGGCTCGTCGCGGATGCGGGGGCCGAAGCAAGGCGGACCGACATCGTCTTCTTCTTCCAGCGCCAGGGATCGCGCCAGGCGGTCGATCCGATGGCGGGCGTCGTTCTCGCCGACTCCTTCGTGGCGACCTAGTCGGCCACTGAGAGTCGGGTGCACCACTGGCGGCGGGGTGGGATATCTCTCTCCACAGGGTCGAGGCGGAGGCGGGTTGCCCCGCCATTCCATGGCTCGGGGATGGCCGTCCGCATCTAGTTCAATGGAGATTCGGGTTTGGCTTCGGCTGGCGGGTGTTGCTCGTAGTCGGCGTCCGGGACGTCGCGCCATTATCTCAGCGCAGGGGAGGGCTTCCCGCGCGGGCGTCGGCTTCGTGCCGCTGCGCGGCTGCATCGATCAGCTGCTGGATGCGTCGGGTCATGTGGGGGAGTTCTTTGGCCCCCAGTCCGTCTAGCTCATCTACGGCCGCCTGGGCGGCGCGCAGGTTCTCGAGTGGAGTGGCGTAGACTGGGCGGTCGACTCCTAACGTGTCGGCGATGACGGCACCGCGTTTCTTGACAATGCCGGCCCGGCTTGGCCCGCCCGGGGCCAGCGTGCCGAAGGCGGCGCAGTCAGCTTCGCGCTGGTAGGCCTCAGTGAGGCGTCTCACGGAAGCCAGCCTCCGGCCCTCTGCGAGGAGGGCGAGGCGGCGCGCTTCCAGTGCTTCGTCGTCGGCATCAGCCGGGAGGGGGGTGGACAAGTCGTGGGCGCTCTCGTCAGTGGCGCCGTCGTGGCCGATGACCATCACCTTGGTGGTGACAGCGTCGCAGCCACCGGCTCGGGGAAGCGGGTCATTGTAGATCGCAACGTCGGTGGGGAAGGTGTCGAACGAGGCCGTGTCGGAGTCGACAGGCATCGGATCGATGGAGCCAACCGACTCCAGATCCACAGCGGGCTCGCTGGAGACATGGAGCTGGCCGAGGAGGTTGGCGAGGTGGTCGGTGCCCGCATCGGAGGCGAGCCCGTCGGAGATGGAGGTCTTGTCGAGGAGATCAGCGAGGCTGCTCGCGGCGCAGGCGTTGGTGACGCCTTGCAGCGCGTCGTGGCAAGCGCCATCGGGCGTGTCAGGCTGGCTACGCTCGCGGGGGAGGAAGAGGGTTCCCGTCCAGAACAGGTCTCCGGACGACGGTGCACCTTGCCCCACGGCGGGCGCCAAATGTCGGGTGGTAGGTGCGACATATGCCAACGGGTGGCTTATCATTGTGGGATCCAGTAAGACATCGCCGGTGCCTGGAAACAGGATGAGGCGAAGACATGCACGCCGGCGAATCTTACCCAGCTTCAGGGCTCTCCGTGGAGATAACACCCCTACTGCTGCTCTGCGGGGTCTCCGCATGATCACTAGATGGTCAAGTAACTACACAATGCTCCTTGAGCTGTTCGGTGGGAGGAGGAAGAAGGGCGCAGGTAGCTTGCTTCTTCTCCTTGTATGGTGTCTAAGACTAGCTGGGGGTCGAACCCTTTGCATGGGTGCCCCGGGGGGTTTATATAGGCCTACCCCCCGGGGGTACAATGGTAATCCGACTGGGCGCGGGGCCCAGCCGTCTGTGACTGCGCTCGCCGGCTTCTGCGCCGGCTGATGTGGCCCGCCGACTGGTGGGTCCCGCCGGCTGCCGGCCCCTTGGTCGACAGGCAGGCCCCACTGTCTAGGGCCTGGTCGGCGGCTGGTTACTGTTGCTCTGTCTTGGTGACATGGGCTTCGTCGTGGTAGGCGCGGCTACAGGGCCGCCGCTCGGCGGGCGATCGTTGTAGCCTCACCGCGTCTTATCTCCTTAATGGGGCGTCTCCTTCGAGGGAGGCGGCGGTCTCTCTGCCCAAAGGGGCCCATCGCCCGTGGGCCGCGCTGGCAGCCCGTCGTGGATGACATCAGGGTCAACGTGGCAACAGTGCCGCGCCGGACGGGTCATGGCCACCCGTACGGCGCACTGTACCAGGCGTGCTCCGGGATTCGGGGGTGGCTGGCTTCACTGTAGCCTCGCCCCATCGCACCGCCGTTAGGTGGATGCAAACTTTGAGGGTACGGTCTCGACCGCTTTATGGGAGCCGGCTTCTTGGAGTCGGCCTCCTCGCGGCCGGCTTCTCGAAGTCGGCCCTCCCATGGCTTTCTTCATGAGGGCTAAAGTCGGGCCGCCTTCCGAAAGCCGGCCTGGGTGACAGCCAGCAAGGGGAAGGCGGCCCCATGTCTTGGGTTCTTGAGAGCTGGACAGGCTCGTAATTTTTTCCAGAAGGGCCAGGGGAAGCCGGCTAGGCTACCCATGGCTATTTACTCCGACAAGGAGTATGGCTCAGCTGCTACAGTCAAGCCAGGGATGCATAAGAAGGCACCAGCAAAGAGAGTCCCCATGTCTAAGGCCAGAGCATCCACTGCTGAAACCTCCAAGCCATCTAAAGAGGCAGTTGGAGAAGGAAAGAAAAGGAAGGAAAGGGTCAAGAAGACCACTGCCAGAGTGCTTGGCAGATCATCGATTATGAGAGATGATGATGAAGAGGAAGAGGATGCTGCACCAGCACTCAAAGCTCAAAATCTCATGGGAGATGCAATCATATCAGGGGCTGCTCCATCCAAGCCCAAAGCTGCTCCCAAGGCAGCTGCTCCAGCTCAGAAGCCCAAGAGAAGCACTAGAAACATTTCTAGTGAGGAAAAGAACAAGGCCCCAGTGCCTGAAGCTGCAGAAGAAGAAGAAGATTCTGTTGTGTTGAGGAAGCTGAAACCCAAGATCCCTGACCATACTAATGCACATCCAGTTGTAGAAAACATGAAAATCAGGAAGGATGCATGATTGAGACTATGGAGAGAGTCTGATCCATATGCTATCAAGAGAAGAACTGCTGTGGACTACAGATTTCACACTAAGGAACAACAGGACTTCTATGAGACAGTGTTGCTTGACAAGAAGCCCATTGTGTGTGATATGAGATGGGTAGACTGGGAGTACATCCAGAAGAATGAATATCACTATCCTGGAGTGTATGAAAGTTTTAAGGCATGTGGAGTTGATGAATTTGTTGCCCAGAAGCTCACCAAGTGGAATGATGAGCTAATCATGCAGTTCTACTCCACTGCCCATTTCTATCTAGATGGGAAGATCGTTTGGATGTCTGAGGGTACCAGGTACCAGTCGTCTATTGATGAATGGGCTTAGTTGATCAATGCCCCAAAAGAAAGTAAGGATGACTTGGATGTATATGCTGAGAAGAAGAAAGACCACAACACTATGGCCAACATGTACAAGGAGATCCCAGATGCTGCCTTGGATACACATAAGTTTGGATCTGTCCATTACCTGTTGTCTGGTCTGCCAACAATAAACTGTATATTAAGTCAAGGTCACATGCTATAAACTTGATGCACATATTTGATGTCCCACAGAAGTTCAAGGTCATGAGTTTGATTGTTGAGACAATCAAGAGGACTGCTGCTGACCAGAAGAGAAGTTGTGGGTATGCCCCGCAAATTCAGGAGCTCATTAATTCAAAGATGGGCACATGCACATATCTTTTGGACAAGGAGCACCTGCCCATCTATCCTGATTTTGAAGACAACACCGTGGTGATGGATGAAAATGAACCATCTTCATCTCAAGCACATGAGAAGAGAGAGAAGGCAAAGGCAGAGAAAGCTGCAAAGATGCCAACTGTTGAAGAGGCATCTCAAGTGTTCTTGGAATCCAAGCAAGATCAACTTGGATATCTGATCCAATCCACCCTAAGGATTGAGAAGGGCTTGGCCACCCTGACTAAGAACCAGGAGAGTTTGGAGAGGATCGTTGAGCAGAAGTTCTATGGTCTGGATGTCAAGGTAACTGAGATCCAAACTGCAGTTGAGCAGCTACAGGAGGAAGCAGAGGAGAAGGAGGGCAAGTCCACTACTGATGCTTTCAAGAGAGTGCCACGAGGTCCAAGGTCTGTTGCAGTGCCAGTGACAGACACTAGAGCTACAACATCAGCACCAGCAGCCACTGCTCCAGTGCCACCTCCAGCACCCACTCCATCTGCTCCAACTACTTCATCGGAAGCCTTTGTCCTTGGAGTTATCTCTACACCACCTCCCGAAGATCAAGCCTGAGAGTCGTTTAGCACTATGCATTTTTGAACTTTTTGGTAACTTGTTGCCAAAGGGGGAGAAAAATGTATAGATCATAGGCTTCAAGAGAGAGAGAGAGAGAGAGTGTTGGTTTTTATCTCTCTTGCTATTTTGTTTGAAACTTTATTGTGTGCTTGTGAGATACTTGTTGATCATGTGTTTGATCATATGCTATCCTTAATGTTTGGTTGAATGATGCTATCTTTTATATCCCTTATATGATCATTCACTTGCTTGGTGATGAGTCCATGCTTTTAATCTCTATCATTTTGAGCGCTCCACCAAGATGTATGTGACATGGAAGAGTAACCCATGATCCTAATCGATTATGCATTTGCATTCAAAAGAAAATTTTAAATAATGCACAGATTTAGGGGGAGCTCTTGCTTATCACATACTTCTCAAAGCGACGATGTCTTTTCAATCTTATTTGTCATTTGTCGAAGCTTTGATCTATATGTTGTCATCAATTATCAAAAAGGGGGAGATTGGAAGTGCAACTATCCCTAGGTGGTTTTGGTAATTCCTAACAACATATAGCTCTTTGAGCTAATGCTATTCCAAGATGAATATTTCAGGAAAGCTCAATGGTTGGCATGGCATGGATTAGAAAGTGGACCCTTCAAAATGCTAAGGATAAAAGATCGGCTCAAGCTCAAAGCACAAGACTCTACATTTTCTATTTAGTGATCCAAGATCACATTGAGTCTATAGGAAAAGCCAATACTATTAAGAAGGGATGAGGTGTTGCTTAATGAGGTGCTTGCTCAAAATTCTTAGTGATATGCTCCAAAACCCTCCACTACTTTCTCATATCCACATATGTCCCACACCAAATATCCAACTCGGCCCCACCGATTCTTTCTATCCGGTGCCATCGAGTTCAATTGACATAGCCACTACCAGAAACCCTAGTCTTTTCGGTCTCATTGATAGGGATCTTGGTCTCACCGAGATGGGATTGTAATATCTCTGTTTCCCTTCATAACGTTTCGGTAAAACTGCGATGAGCGATCGATCCCACCAAGATTGCAATGTAAACTCTCTGTTTCCCTTTCGTAACACTTCGGTCCAACCGAGATGAGCGAATCGGTCCCACCGAGTTTGCCTAACCAACTCTCTATTAGTCCATTACCAAAGTTGGTCTCAACGTGTTTTTGTAATCGGTCTCACCAAGATTACGTTATGCCCTAACCCTAACGAAATCGGTTCCACTGAGTTGACATGTCTGTCCCACCGAGAATCTTAACGTTCACATTTTGAACTAAATCGGTATGACTGAGTTTCATGATTCGGTCCCACCGAGTTCGGTGATTTGTGTATAACGGTTAGATTTTATGTGGAGGCTATTTATACCCCTCCACCCACTCTTCATTCGTGGATAGAGCCATCAGAACATGCCTAAACTTCCAATACATATTTCCTGAGAGAGAACCACCGACACTTGTGTTGAGGTCAAGATATTCCATTCCAACCACATAAATCTTGATCTCTAGCCTTCCCCAAGTTGCTTTCACTCAAATCTTCTTTATACCAAATCTAATCCTATGAGAGAGAGTTGAGTTTTGGGGAGACTATCATTTGAAGAACAAGAGTAAGGAGTTCATCATCAACACACCATTTGTTACTTCTTGGAGAGTGGTGTCTCCTAGATTGGCTAGGTGTCACTTGGTACCTCCGACAAGATTGTGGAGTTGAACCAAGGAGTTTTTAAGGGCAAGGAGATCGCCTACTTCGTGAAGATCTACCCCAGTGAGGCAAGTCCTTGGTGGGCGATGGCCCTGGTGGGATAGACAAGGTTGCTTCTTCGTGGTGGAGCCCTCTATGGACTCGCGCAACCGTTACCCTTCGTGGGTTGAAGTCTCCATCAACGTGGATATACGATAGCACCACCTATCGGAACCACGCCAAAAATCTCCATGTCTACATTACGTTTGCTCCCTCCAAACTCCTTCCTTTACCTTCATATGCAATTGTTTTACATTCCGCTGCTATACTCTTAGAATTGCATGTGTAGGTTGATTACTTGTTTGTGCCAAGTTGCTAAAATCTGCCAAGAACTAAAATTGGGAAAAGGCTAGATTTTTATTTGGTCAAGTAGTCTAATCACCCACCTCTAGACATACTTTCGATCCTACAATTTGTTGCACTGCGGGAGGAATTTCAACAACACTTTCCATAACAACGCGGTTCGAAAGTGTTGTGGCCCACACATCATTACCCTTCTCCCATTTAAGTAGTTGATCAGCTGATATTTCCTTAATATGGTCTTGCTGTATTGGCAACACTCTTTGCAGTCGGACCTCCTGTCCCTCATATTGGAACTGTATCCACTTTGCTGCCCAGTGACACTGCATATCACCCCATTGCTCAAGCCAATCCATACCCAGGATAATGTCATGACCACCTAATGGAAAACCATGCATAGGATTGGTGAAACTATGCCCCTGCAACCACCAAGTTAATTGAGGGACACATTCAATGCACTTAACCATATTTCCATTAGCTACTCGGACTTGCATTAGCACTGGTAATTTTGGTGTAGTCACAGAAATTATGATCAACAAAGCCTGGTCAACAAATGTGTGAGTACTGCCTGAATCTATCAGAATGAGAACGACATGATTTCCAATCAATGCCGTCAACTGTATTTTCCTGGGGTGAGGTGCTCCTGATAGGGCTGTTGTTGATATAGCTGCACACTCCTCATGACCATTTGTCACTAGAGCATCTAACACTACATCTGAGATAATCTCATGGGGATACACCATCTCTGCCGCCTTGAGTTGACATGGTGGAACAGTGGGCTGGTTACACATGTGACCTGGCATGAATTTCTCCCCACACTTGTAACACAACCCATTAGCACGTTTGTACTCCTTGAGCTGTTTTGCTTTCCATAAGTCGCCTGTGGCTAGCTGAGGTTCACTGTCACTCTTTGTATAAAAGCTTTTGGAGAAAGGTGGCTTAGGAGTTTTTTGTTGTAGCAATAAGCCTTCCCGAACTGAGGCATACATAGCAGCCATGTGTACTGTTGTAGGGATTTGAACTTCTACCCCAACTCGAAGTTCGTCCTTCAGTCCCAACACAAACCGAGTGATCAGAAATGTGTCGCTGATCATTGGCTCATACAACCTAACAGTATACACTAGGTGCAGGAACTGGTGCTTATATTCTTTAACAGTACCTGTCTGCCTGAGTAACATCAACTCCTTCATCCTCTGACGGTAAACATCCACATCGAATTCCTTCACAATGGCCTTACAGAATTGTTCCCAAGTATGGAACGCAGCGGACTGCTTGAATGCTTGGTACCAATGTGTAGCGTTATCCGTCAGGTACAGAGAGGCAGAGGTCACCTTGAAATTTTCAGGCATGTGATATAACTGGAATAAAGCTTCACAACGATCCAGCCAAATCCACACATACGAACCATCAAAATGCGGAAAATCCATCTTAGGCATCCACTGGCGCTTACTACCACTCTCCTCAACTGCGAACGGCACTGGCAACTGAACGATAGGCAGTGGAGCAGGTACCTGAACTGGTGGTGGTGGCTGCCTGTACTGCGGTCCTGCGCCTAGAATTCCATCAGAGCTTCAGATGCTGTGGGCGAAGAGCTCTCTCCATGCCCCGTGGTCTTGTCCCCTTTCGCCGCGTGGAGCTGCCCTTGCTGTACTTGCCCCAACGTATCGCAAGACAGATCCACCTTGACCTGTACTTAATCCAGGCCCGCCGCTTTCTCCGTGAGCTTCGCATCCAGTGCCGCCAGCTTTTCGCATCCAACGTATCGCAAGTTGTATGGAGGGTACTGCATGCCGGCGAAGGCGGGCGAGGGCGTGCGCTGGGCCGGGTGTCCATGGGGGAAGGTGACGTTTGGGTTGAACCCACCGTGCGCGTCCCCGTTGGCGTAGCCCGGCGAGGGTGAGGGAGTCCTGGATTAGGGGGTGTCCGGATAGCCGGACTATACCTTCGGCCGGATTCCTGGACTATGAAGATACAAGATTGAAGACTTCGTCCCGTGTCCGGAAGGGACTTTCCTTGGCGTGGAAGGCAAGCTTGGCGATATGGATATGTAGATCTCCTACCATTGTAACCGACTCTGTGTAACCCTAGCACTCTCTGGTGTCTATATAAACCGGAGGGTTTTAGTCTGTAGGAACATACAATCATACCATAGGCTAGCTTCTAGGGTTTAGCCTCTCTGATCTCGCGGTAGATCTACTCTTGTACTACCCATATCATCAATATTAATCAACCAGGACGTAGGGTTTTACCTCCATCAAGAGGGCCGAACCTGGGTAAAACATTGTGTCCCCTGCCTCCTATTAACCATCCGCCTAGACGCACAGTTCGGGACCCCCTACCCGAGATCCGCTGGTTTTGACACCGACATTGGTGCTTTCATTGAGAGTTCCTCTATGTCGTCACTTTTAGGGCCGATGGCTCCTCCGATCATCAACGACGATGCGATCTAGGGTGAGACTTTACTCCCCGGATAGATATTCGTATTTGGTAGCTTTGCACTGCGGGCCAATTCGCTTGGCCATCTGGAGCAGATCGAAAGGTACGCCCCTGGCCGTCAGGTCAGATTTGGAAGTTTAAACTACACAGCGGACGACCGGGGAGACTTGATCTTCGACGGATCTGAGCTACAGCCGAGCGCGCCGCACTGTCCCGGTGGGCATGATCTAGCTCTGCCGCCGAACAGTGCCCTGGAGGCCGCACCTGTGTCCGCTCTGACCCTTGGCCCGGAGCCGACCACACCAATCGAAGATGGGTGGTTAGACACCGCCTTGGGGGCTGCAATTTCTACGGCGATCAATACGAACACCAGCCTTGTCCTCTGTGAAGCCCGTGACTCCAAGATGTCGGACTCCTCTCCAGACTCCGAGCCCTCCGCGCCCCTACCGGTCGAATCCGATTGGGCGCCGATCATGGAGTTCACCGCCGCAGACATCTTTCAGCACTCGCCCTTCGGCGACATTCTGAATTCACTCAGGTCTCTCTCTTTGTCAGGAGAGTCCTGGCCGGACTATGACCGGCAGGATTGGGATGTGGACGACGAAGAAATTCGATGCCCACCCACCGCCCACTTCGTATCCACTATCGATAATTTAAACGACGTGCTCGACTTCAACTCCGAAGACATCGACGGTATGGACGACGATGTAGGAGATGAACATGAACCAACGCCTATAAGGCACTGGACAGCCACCTCATCTCATGATGTATACATGGTGGACACACCCAAAGGAAGCGACGGCGAGGAACACAGGGATGCAACGAGGGATCGTTCACTCTAAAAGCAATCAAAGCGGCGATGTAAGCACCGCTCCAAGCCCTGCCTCGACAGAGACAACAACCATGCAGACCCAGCCATAGAGCAGGACGAGCCGGCGGACGATGAACATGCCTTCGAGCAACCGTCTGAACACGGCAACTTGGATAAACAAACCAAACACCCGGTCCCTGGCGAAAACAATAGTCCGGACGACCTTACGCTGGATAGGCTCATGGAGCAAAAGAACCTCCACAAAAGGCTCGTTGCCACTGTGCGTAGCCTGAAAAAGCAGAAGCGGAAGCTCAAAACTGCGGAAGATGCATTCAGAATCAGATGGAGCAAAGTACGCAACACCGCAGACAAATATGGTGGCAGTCGCCGCACAAAAAGCTATCCAAAGCGAAAGCTACTGCCTGAATTTGACAAGGAGGCCTTAGAGCCCCCGCAGTCAAAAAATAGGGAAGCCACCCGGTCGGATAGACGACCGCATGGCCAGCATGGAGCGGCAAGCGGCGCCGCACACAAGCCGGCACGCGATCCACCAAAGGATCCGCATCAAAAAGACGGCCCAGCCAGATCTATCCACGGGCCATGAAAGCAAGCTCTAGTAAGCAATGCAACACAACAAATATCCGAACATCACGGCACACCCAAATACAGGGGTGCCGCACACACCCTATGTTTCACCGATGAGGTGCTGGACCATGAATTCCTAGCGGGATTCAAGCCCGTAAACATAGAGGCGTACGACGGAACAATAGACCCTGGGGTCTGGATCGAGGATTATATCCTCCACATACACATGGCCAGAGGAGATGACCTCTATGCCATAAAATACTTACCCCTCAAGCTTAAAGGGCCAGCCCGGCATTGGCTCAAAAGCCTTCCCGGAAACACCATTGGAAGTTGGGAAGAGCTTGAGGATGCTTTTCGGGCAAATTTTCAAGGGACCTATGTCCGCCCTCCGGATGCAGACGATCTCGTTCACATAACTCAACAGCCTGGAGAGTCAGCCCAGAAATACTGGAACAGATTTCTTACTAAAAAGAATTAGATAGTCGACTGTCCGGACGCCGAAGCCCTAGCAGCTTTTAAACATAACGTTCGAGACGAATGGCTCGCCAGACACCTCGGCCAAGAAAATCCAAGAACAATGGACGCATTAACAAGCCTCATGACCCGCTTTTGCGTAGGAGAGGACAGCTGGTTGGCAAGATGTAGCACCAGCGACCCAAGTACATCCGAAGTTAGGGATGGAAATGGAAAACCCCAACGCAACAAGGACCAGCGCCGGAATAAGAGAAACAGCCCAAAGAGCACGGCGGTCAACACCGGATTCAAAAGCTGGCGACAGAATAAGAGAAAGCCACCCCTCAAGGATAACAGGGACGAGTTATCCAACTTAAACAAAATCTTGGACAAGATATGTCAAATACACAGTACTCTCGGGAAGCCTGCGAACCACACCCACAGAGATTGTCGGGTTTTCAAGTAATCCGGCAAACTCAACACCGAACACAAGGGGCTCGACACACCAAGTGAGGACGATGACGAACCCCACAAGCAGAGCACCAAGAAACAAAAGGATTTCCCACAAGAAGTCAAAACAGTAAACTTACTTCACGTGACGAACAGAATGGCGCCAACAAAGATACGCGCCATACGGCCTATCCCAAAGGAGTCTCGCCAATGGTTGTTAAAACCGATCACCTTCGACCATCAGGATTACTCTAGAAGTATCCGAAATGTAGGCTGGACTGCCTTGGTATTAGATCCAATAATTGGCGGACTCCACTTTACAAATGTCCTGATGGACGGCGGCAGTGGTCTAAACCTGTTATACCAGGACACAATCCGCAACATGGGGATAGACCCAACAAAAATTCGCCATAGAAAAACCTCCTTTCAAGGGGTAACGCCAGGCCCGGATGCCCGTTGCATGGGTTCTCTCCGGCTAGAAGTTATGTTCGGCTCCCCCGATAACTTCCATCGCGAACAGCTAACTTTCCACATTGCCCCATTCTCAAGTAGCTATCAAGCACTGCTGGGACGCGAAGCTTTCGCCCGCTTTAATGCAATACCGCATTATGCATCTCTTACGCTTAAGATGCCCGGTCCACGAGGCATCATATCATTAAAGGGAAAACATTGAGTGTTCCTCCCATGCGGAAGACAGTGCGGCTGCCTTGACAGCCCCACAATAAAGCGGCTTCACCAGCCAAAGCACCTAAACAGGTCATCAAGACCACGGACACGGCTAGACGAGTCCGGCATAAACATACAATTGATAAAGGCTTAATAGCCGTATACCCCTGTACTAGGGGCTCCGCGCATATAAAACAAGAGACAATAAAGCTCAATTTTACCCATTTCGATTTATACTTCGTTTATTTAGTATAACTCATGTTCGGCACGATCTTTCCTAAACTAAGTTCCTCTCTTTTACAGACAAACACCATGCTACGCCCGTCTAGGATACGGCACAACGGAGACACAGGCGCAGACGTGCAGCAGGGACCCGTTCCAAGGATTCTTTTCAGATAAGACCCTACGTAAACCTTTTTTACTGTCTCTTGTTGATACACACCCCCTGGCTGGCGTTTTGGCATGTGGCCACGTCAGAGTTTTGCGCGTACCTGGACACTAGGGGCTTATTACTAAGGGCGTTATCCCGCCCGCCCTCATAAAGACCGAATACCTTAGGGAGTGTTCGGCGTCGCGAGTTTGGCCTTATATGCATCAGCTCCGAATCATGTCTTTAGTCAAATGTTGGGTTTGCCCGGCTCCTGTGTTTTGCTACCTTACGTTCCGCTCTATCGGCTAAGGCGGCACCAGGAGAACTACTGCGATTGTGCCCCGGTTTGGCCAGGCGAGCACCTTAGTAGAGAAAGCCGAAAATTGACTGACATGATATAGCGTGAGACTGGTCAACCACTCGATGACTTACCAGAATCTTTAGGATTCCTCCGCATTAACGAAGGGCCGCTTCCCGGCCAGGCACATACGCTCCCTGAGTTCGGGCGAGCGCAGGCGCCACCAGGGGCTATATAAGTAGCCTCACTGTCAAACTCCTATGGCTAAGTGAAAGTGATAAAGCATCATAGTCCGATTGCCTAGTTCGCTGCACTATCACCTCCTTTGTAGGACCAAGACGTTGGATCAAGTGTGAAAATGCGCCTTCTGCGAACACCCCCACATTATGTGTGTGGGGGCTGAAGCCGACGACGGCCATCTTTCAGATTATATATACATATATGTTAAACAGCCGCACAGGAGGTATTATAATACTTGCAGGCACAAGTATAGAAATCTTCTACAATTTATCAAAATATTGTTTTACAATAATAATATGCTATTCGAATATAGTATCCTTCGAGCACTACGTCTCTATTAAACGAGCGCCTTGCAGAACTTCCTGAAAATAGTGCTCGGCAGGTACTCGGCTTCCATCCGAGTCTGGGGATGCAACAGCGGTGGCCTCCATTTCTGCCCAGTATGTCTTGACACGGGAAAGAGCCATCCTCGCACCCTCTATGCACGCTGACCTCTTCATCGCATTGATATGCGGCGTTGCACCAAGGAACTGCTGCACCAAGTTGAAATAACTTCTCGGCTCTGGCCTCTCTGGCCACAGATGACGGATGACATACTTCATGGCAAGACCGAACAACCTATTTAGCTCGGCCCATTCGGCCAAACGATCGGCTAATGACAGTGGATGCTCCGGATTGTGGAACTGCGACCAAAAGAGCTTTTCCACTTCGCGATCTTCTTAATCTCGGAAGTGTTCGGCCGCATCTGCGGCTCTCGCTGCCAAATCCAGATAGGTGTCCGCCGTACTCCACAACCGGTCTAATGGAGCATGTTTAGGATCAAAGAACTTCCTCCGCAGCATAAAGGGCTTTCCAGACGCGATCTCTCCGGCCTGACGCAGCTCCTCCTTCATGGCTCTCATTGCAGAGCGAGCATCCTTAGCATCGGCAACGGCCTTCTCCAGGTCTGTCTATTCCGCCTGATCTTCTTTTTCAAGAAACTTATAACGGTCAGCAGTGCACTTCAGCTTCACAGCCATCTCGGCCATTTCCTTCTTGCTTCGGCAGTGAGCAGCCTGTTCGGCTTTCAGGTCTTCAATTGCCTTTCCGGCAGCTCCATCACTTTTCCTGGCTTGCTCCTTGGCTCGGGCAAGTTCCGCCCAAAGATTCTCCATGGCAGCAGCACCATCTGCATCAAGCGCACACATTGTAAGATACTGGCATAAAGCTCCTCTTACCAGGTGCCGCCGGAGTAATTATATACCTTGTGCCTCGTCAAGCCGCTTATTGACAAGCGCGATGTCGGCATCTGCCACGTCAAGTTGCCGCTTTAGCTTGGCAAATTTATCAGTCCGGCTGGCCACCTGACACTTCGCCACCTATGTATGAAGGCGGCATATTAGACCTGGGATTATGATCCTCTGCGCGCCGTCACTTTTGACAACGCACAGAGTCTCAGGGGCTACTATCTACACAGGGCGCATCTTATTTATGCGCAATGGTCCAAAAAGGGTACATTATTTCGCGTACCTCAAAACCTGTCAGTAAACTCCTGACGGCCTCGTGCAATCCGCTCTCTGCGGATGAAATCCTCTCAATCACCGTACCCATCAATGCACGGTGCTCCTCTGAGATAGATGCTCGCCCTAGCAGATCCTTCAGCTCCTCCGACCGCGCACCAGACGGTGTCGGACTCGTCCGATGGCCCTTTTCGAAGGCCGGACACAGAGGGCTTTGGGGGGCCATATGACTACCTTCCGGCCTTGCCAGATTCGGAGAAACCCTCCGCGACGATACCTCAGGGTCGCCAGCCTCGCAAGGCGGCACGGCAGGGGGAGGCGTTCCGCTCTCCATGATCTCCGGAAGAAGATCCCCCGAAGACGAGCTCTGCTGAGAAGAGCTAAGGTCCAAGCTACAAGGTAAATTGTCGATTACTCTTCTCAGATATAACGCAAAGATTTCTCTCATTTCTTAAAAAGAAAAACTCCTCTCTACTTACGGCTCGGTGGAGGGCTGATCCCCTTGAGGGCATAATTCGTCCGAAGTATCCCCCGGCGCAGGACCCTCTGACGAAGATTTCTTCCCCCGCTTTGAGGCCATGGTCTCCGGGTCGTCAGAGGCGGTCCTCTTCTTCCACCGAGGAGAGGAATTTTCGATTCCTCCCTTCCGGACAACCTTCTTCGAGGAGGCTGTAGCTTCCTTGTCCCCTCCCTCGCTTTCCTCCGAAGGCACAACCTCCAACATCCTGACTAGCACAGGATCTGGCGTGGTCTCGGGGAGGGGGCCGGACACCTGATTAGCTTTGCTTTCGCTATCCACTCTTGTTTAAAGGACAACTCTTTTAGGGGCAATTTTATGATGAATATACGGATAGTGAGTCCGGGCACAAGGCTACTTACTTGAGTATCCGGACGATTGCAGCTCAGACCTGCGTCCTTCGTAGAATCCGGACACACTACTTGTGGTCCGAAGAACAATTTGTACATCTCCACGGGCGTCATGCCAAGAAAATGTTGGAGAACTCGTGGTCCCTCCGGGTTGAACTCCCACAGGCGGAGGGGCGACGTTTGCAGGGCAGAACTCGGCGAATTAACATAACTTGCGTCACCATGACCAGACTGATGTCATTTTCTAGGAAATCTCGGATGCGGCCCTGCAACAGGGGAACGTCCTTTGCCGACCCCCAGTCCAGCCCCTTATTGACCCATGACGCCAGTCGTGGCGGGGGACCCGAGCGGAAAGCAGGCAGCACCACCCACTTGGTGCTCCTGGGAGCTGTGATATAAAACCACACTCGTTGCCATAAGTTGGACTCCCCTTGAAAAGAGCCCTCGGGCCATGGAGCACCAGCATTCTTGCGTATAAAAGCACCTCCGCACTCCGCGTGCCGTCCCTCGATCATCTTCGGCTCTACTTTGAAGGTCTTGAGCCATAGTCTGAAGTGAGGAGTAATACGGAGGAAGGCTTCACACACGACGATGAATGAGGAAATATGGAGGATGGACTCCGGAGCTAAGTCGTGAAATTCCAGCCCATAATAAAACATGAGCCCCCTCACGAAGTGATCCGTCGGGAAGCCTAGCCCCCGAAGGAAGTGAGACATGAACACCACACTCTCACCAAGCTTGGGAGTGGGAATGACCTGCCCTTGAGCAGGCAGCCTATGCCAGATTTCGCCGGTCAAGAACCTGGCCTCTCTCAACTTTAGCACGTCCTCCTCCGTGACGGAGGAGGGCATCCATCGGCCTCAAAGGTCGGAACCAGACATCATCGAAGGTCCGAAGCGCCTGAAATCTGGAGCCTCGGGTGTTGGAACTCGAGGCGAAGGGCGAACTCATTTGAGATTGAAAGAAAGGAGTAAGGCCCTGGTCTCTTTATAAGAGGTTGAATACCAAGGGCCCTCCCCGTGACCGTTTGGGACTCGCCTTTGATCGAGAAAACATACCAATGGGTACGGTTGGGTTACCCTTGCCCATATTGATGAGAATCCCGGAATAAGGGGACACAATCTCTGCTTTGACAAGACGTGCCAAGGAAACCGCCTCACTAAACGTGCTGAGGTGGGACAGTAAAACGATTCGAATAAAGACTTGGCCGTGGTGTGATGTCACGCTACGAAATACGTCAGCAGATTAGATTTGTGTAAATATTATTCTCTCTATGGCAATATGTGGAAACTTATTTTGCAGAGCCAGACACTACCTTTGTGTTCAAAATCTTCTATGAAGTACTTGGAGGAGGAACCCACCTTGCAATGCCGAAGACAATCTGCGCGCCGGACTCGTCGTCATTGAAGCCTGGTTCAGGGGCTACCGAGGGAGTCCTGGATTAGGGGGTGTCCGTATAGCCGGACTATACCTTCGGCCGGACTCCTGGACTACGAAGATACAAGATTGAAGACTTCGTCCCTTGTCCGAAAGGGACTTTCCTTGGCGTGGATGGCAAGCTTGGCGATACGGATATGTAGATATCCTACCATTGTAACCGACTCTATGTAACCCTAGCCCTCTCCGGTGTCTATATAAACCGGAGGGTTTTAGTCCGTAGGAACATACAATCATACCATAGGCTAGCTTCTAGGGTTTAGCCTCTCTGATCTCGCAGTAGATCTACTCTTGTACTACCCATATCATCAATATTAATCAAGCAGGACGTAGGGTTTTACCTCCATCAAGAGGGCCCGAACCTGGGTAAAACATTGTGTCCCCTGCCTCCTGTTACCATCCGCCTAGACGCACAGTTCGGGACCCCCTACCCGAGATCCGCCGGTTTTGACACTGACAGAGGGCGATACCCATGGCTGCGGAGAGCCGACGCCTTGCTGGCCCCAGGGCGCATACTGGGCATGGCTCCCTGGTGGATTCATCACCCCGATGAGGCCTCGGCTTGGTCCGCGGTAGCCGCAGCCGCACGTGCTGCATTGTCGCGGGCCTTCTTGGCGATGGCCCTGTTCCACCGGTCGGCGATGATAGCCTCCTATTGCTGAACTTCCACCCTCCACTCGGCATTTGGCATGCCCGGTGGCTTGGACGGCGGCGCCCTCGACTTCCTCTACTTCGGCTGGGCGACGGAGGCGGTCGTGGTTGCCACCGTGCAGGGGACGACGTACTTCTTCGGTGGCATGGTGGCCGACTGGGAGGAGAGCGGGAGGGAGATTGGCGGGAGGAAGGAAGAGAATGGGAGGGGAGTTGGGGAAAAGCGGGAAGAAACGACAGGAAGAGGCACTCGACTCGCCGACAGGGCAGACCCACGTGCCCTTTTCGCTTGTGTCGGCGCCCCAGGCGCCCCCTAGGGCGCCGAGTTCGGCCTGGGTCTGCCAGCACCAGTTTAGGCCCGAGCCGGTGAAAAATGGGCTTCTAGGGGCGCGACTGGGTCATTTTTTCGGCGCCAGCACGGCAAAAACATCTGGGGAGGGCCTGTTGGGGGCGCGGCTGGAGATGCTCTTATATCCACAGGTCTAGCTTTCACATTACAAGGCCCATGGCCCAATATATTACAAGGCTTCTAGCCCAAATGACCACTCAACACATTTAAACTCTCCTGCGCCTTGGTTACGCCTTCCTCATCTCCTGTTTACGCGTTCTCCCTTGGTCGATGCCCATCATCAGCAAAACAGTGCTTACATGCAAGAAAAGCTCGGGGCTTGTGAGCCGCTCGAGATTGACTCGTTTTTTGGCTCGACTCGAAAAAACCTAGCTGAGTTTGAACACTTTATGTAGCTCGACTAAGAAACGAGCCGATCTTAAGCCAATATTGGCTCGCTCAATTTTAGCTCGATGTAATATTATTATATTAAATTATCATTCCATATATTAGATGAAAATATACCATATATGTTGTACATGATTTTTCTCCATTTTATTTATGAGCAAACTTGGAAGATTAATTAAATGTGGAGAAGATTTAGGCCAAATTATGGTATGTGGTCGACTATGTGTTAAATATCAATGTTGTTTTTGACAATATTTCCCAGCATAAGACCGCCATCTATCATGGCCTTCATTGGAATAATATTTTTAGCACTTTTTATTGTCGTGTTGTGACTTATATAGTTGGAATAATCACCGTAGATTTATAAATTTTACCGTCTCATTTAGCTCGAAACTAGCTCGAGATTGTTACGAGCTGAGCACGAGTCATGTTCTACAACTTGATCTTGAGCTTTACTCAGTTTGAGCTCGTTCGAATATTAATATGATTTGAGCTGAGCCAACTCCAACTCGCTCGAACTCGACTCGTTTGCAACCCTATACGTCGTATGTGCACAGCTAGCTTGCAAGAAAGCATGCAAGCAACTTAATTGATCTACAGTAGCTCATGCACGATGAGCTAGCTTCAACTGGTTTCACATCGGGAAACCTAGTCGGTGGTACCTTTTTTGTCGCTGTTTGCAGCATCCATGCTCGACGGTTGTAGCTTTTTTTCATCACCGGTCATAGCTTCCATGCTCGCTGGTCACAACTTTTTTATGCCGGGTTGTAGCTATGAACTGCACGGTTGCAGCTTCACCATCGCTGGTTGTAGCATTGGTCTTTGCTAGTTGCAGCACCCGCCGACGCCGATTGCAGCTTCCGTGGAAACGCGAGCCTCTATGAAGCTTTTTTCTGTTGCCTATCTTTGGTTGAAGCTTTTTTCATCTACAGTTGAAGCTTTTTCTATCAATGGTTGTAACTTTTTCTGATGCACACTATCTGGTTGAAGCTTTTTTCGTTTATGGTTTAAGCTTTTTTCATCTATAGTCGAACCTTTTTCTGTTGCATAGTGCTTGATTGAAGCTTTTTCCATATACAACTGAACTTTTTTCTGTCAATGGTTGCAGCACCGACCGCCTCCATCTTCAGCCATATCCGGTTGATGTTTTTTCATGGACTGTTGTTGCGTTCTCAGGTGTCGGTTTCAGCTTTGCGGTTGCACATATCTGGTTGCAGCACACACGCAGCAAAAAGCAACGATAATTCCAACAAAAATTGCCACCAATACCAGCAGAAGATCTGTCCAGTTGTAGCATCGGCAGGGGAACAGTTTGAGGTGCATGGGAAAGGAGATGCTGGTAGCCTAACGAGAGAGGAAAGAAGCAACGAGGCAAGAGGAAGAAGGAAGCAAAAAAATAAAGATTTTTTTTAGAATAGTAGAAAAAAGTTTCTTTTAGAGTAGCAAAAAAAATTACACGGTCCTCACAAAAAAACAAGTTATAGGGAAGAGATAAGGAAAATGACATTTCACTTAGAAGGCCCATGACTCACATGGCCGAGTCCGCTTCCGCGTAGAAAAGATAGCGAGCGAGTGGCGACCGGCGACCAGCCGAGCGCTCGGCCGGTCGTCCGCAGGGAAATGTTTCCCATAATAATTTGTGAATCAACATGTGGTTGGATGGTTAGAGAGACTGTGGTATCCCCAGCCCACCAAGGTTCAAGTTCCGATGCTCACATTTATTTCTGGATTTATTTCAGGATTTTTGATGACGCGCATTCTGGCTCAGTCTTTCGGAGGTGCTCATAGAGCGCTTGCATCTGTATTGTGTTAAAAAAGCAATAATAATTCAAATGTTGTTGAGCCACCAGAGCCTGCATTGGTAGCTAGAGCCTTGTGGCCATATATATAGGAGTACATGGTCATTTTGGAGTACAAGGCAAGGTAGAATAAATCCTATGCTATCTAACTTTCCTAAATAACAATGATACTCAACATCCCCCACAGTCACAACGGTAGCGACACAGACGGTGAGACTGGAGAAGAATCTGAAGGTAAGCCGATGGACACCCCCCCGGTCGTAACGGTCAATGCATCGCAGGAGTCGTGGTTGGAGTGAAAACCGCTGAGGTTGGTATAGCCGTGGTCGAGGTAGCCGTGCGAAGGACACCGTGGTCGATGTCGAGACGGGGTGGCCGGTGTCGAGGTAGTCGCCGTGGACCCGAAAGAAGAGCGGCGGCGGCAGCGGTGACCCGAGGAGGAGGCGGCGACTAGGAGGGCGGTGGTGGTGTTGGGGAACGTAGTAATCTCAAAAAAATTCCTACGCACACGCAAGATCATGGTGATGCATAGCAACGAGAGGGAAGAGTATCATCCACGTACCCTCGTAGACCATAAGCGGAAGCGTTATGAGAACGCGGTTGATGTAGTCGAACGTCTTCACGATCCGACCGATCCAAGTACCGAATGCACGGCACCTCCGAGTTCAGCACATGTTCAGCTCGATGACGTCCCACGAACTCCGATCTAGCAAAGCTTCACGGGAGAGTTCCGTCAACACAACAGCGTGTTGACGGTGATGATGTTGCTACCGACGCAGGGCTTCGCCTAAGCACCGCTACGATATGATTGAGGTGGATTATGGTGGAGGGGGGCACCGCACACGGCTAAGGGATCAATGATCAACTTGTGTGTTTTTGGGGTTCCCCCACCCCCGTATATAAAGTGGGAGGAGGAGGAGAGGGCCGGCCAAGGGGAGAGGCACGCCCAAGGGGGGCAATCCTACTCCAAGTAGGTTTGCCCCCTCTTTCCTAGTCCAAGTAGGAGAGGGGAAGGATGGGGAGGAGAAGAAGAAGGAAGGGGGGGGCCCTAGTCCAATTCGGTTTGGTCTAGGGGGGGCGCGCGCCCCTAGCTGGCCGCCTCTCCTCTTCCTCCACTTGGGCCCATAAGGCCCAATAACCCCCGGGAGGTTCCGGTAACCTCCTGGTTCTCCGGTATTTATCCGATAACCCCCGGAACTCATCCGGTGTCTGAATATAACCTTCCAATATATCAATCTTTACCTCTCGACCATTTCGAGATTCCTTGTCATGTTCGCGATCATATCCAGGACTCCAAACTACCTTCAGTACATCAAAACACAAAACTCATAATATCGATTGTCACCGAACTTTAAGCGTGCGAACCCTATAGGTTCAAGAACTATGTAGACATGACCGGGACACGTATCCGGTCAATAACCAATAGCAGAACCTGGATGTTCATATTGGCTCCCACATATTCTACGAAGATCTTTATCAGTCAAACCGCATAACACTATACGTTGTTCCTTTTGTCATCGGTATGTTACTTGCCCGAGATTCGATCGTCGGTATCTCAATACGTAGTTCAATCTCGTTACTGGCAAGTCTCTTTACTCGCTCCCTAATGCATCATCCCATAACTAACTCATTAGTCACATTGCTTGCAAGGCTTATAGTGATGTGCATTACCGAGAGGGCCCAGAGATACCTCTCCGACAATCAGAGTGACAAATCCTAATCTCGATCTATGCCAACTAAACAAGTACCATTGGAGACACCTGTATAGCACCTTTATAATCACCCAATTACGTTGTGACATTTGGTAGCACACAAAGTGTTCCTCCGATAATCGGAAGTTGCATAATCTCATAGTCATAGGAACATGTATAAGTCATGAAGAAAGCAATAGCAGTAAACTAAAAACAATCAAGTGCTAAGCTAACGGAATGGGTCAAGTCAATCACATCATTCTCCTAATGATGTGATCCCATTTATCAAATGACAACTCATGTCTATGGTTAGGAAACATAACCATCTTTGATGAACGAGCTAGTCAAGTAGAGGCATACTAGTGACACTCTGTTTGTCTATGTATTCACACATGTATCATGTTTCCGGTTAATACAATTCTAGCATGAATAATAAATATTTGTCATGATATAAGGAAATAAATAATAACTTTATTATTGCCTCTAGGGCATATTTCCTTCAGTCTCCTGCTTGCACTAGAGTCAATAATCTAGATTACATAGTAATGATTCTAACACCCATGGAGTCTTGGTGCTGATCATGTTTTGCTCGTGGAAGAGGCTTAGTAAACGGGTCTGCAACATTCAGATCCGTATGTATCTTGCAAATCTCTATGTCTCCCACCTGGACTTGATCCCGGATGGAGTTGAAGCGTCTCTTGATGTGCTTGGTTCTCTTGCGAAATACGGATTCCTTTGCCATGGCAATTGCACCAGTATTGTCACAAAAGATTTTCATTGGCCCCGATGCACTAGGTATGACACCTAGATCGGATATGAACTCCTTCATCCAGACTCCTTCATTTGCTGCTTCTAAAGAAGCTATGTATTCCACTTCACATGTAGATCCTGCTGGGACACTTTGTTTAGAACTGCTCCAACAGAGAGCTCCACCGTTTAATATAAACACGTATCCGGTTTGCGATTTAGAATCGTCCGTATCAGTGTCAAAGCTTGCATCGACGTAACCATTTACGACGAGCTCTTTGTCACCTCCATAAACGAGAAACATATCCTTAGTCCTTTTCAGGTATTTCAGGATGTTCTTGACCGCTGTTCAGTGATCCACTCCTAGATTACTTTGGTACCTCCCTGCTAAACTAATAACAAGGCACACATCAGGTCTGGTACACAGCATTGCATACATGATAGAGCCTATGGCTGAGCATAGGGAACATCTTTCATTTTCTCTCTATCTTCTGCAGTGGTCGGGCATTGAGTCTTACTCAACTTCACACCTTGTAACACAGGCAAGAACCCTTTCTTTGCCTGATCCATTTTGATTTTTTTTCAAAACTTAGTCAAGGTATGTGCTTTGTGAAAGTCCAATTAAGCATCTTGATCTATCTCTATAGATCTTGATGCCCAATATGTAAGCATCTTCACCTGTTCTTTCATTGAAAAACTCTTACTCAAGTATCCTTTTATGCTATCCAGAAATTCTATATCATTTCCAATCAACAATATGTCATCCACATATAAGATTAGAAATGCTACAGAGCTCCCACTCACTTTCTTGTAAATACAGGCTTCTCCAAAAGTCTGTATAAAACCATATGCTTTGATCACACTATCAAAACGTTTATTCCAACTCCGAGAAGCTTGCACCAGTCCATAAATGGATCGCTGGAGCATGCACACTTTGTTAGTACCCTTTGGATCGATAAAACCTTCAACTTGCATCATATACAACTCTTCTTCCAGAAATCCATTTAGGAATGCAGTTTTACATCCATTTGCCAAATTTCATAATCATAAAATGCGGCAATAGCTAACATGATTCGGACGGACTTAAGCATCGCTACGGGTGAGAAGGTCTCATCATAGTCAACTCCTTGAACTTGTCGAAAACCTTTCGCAACAAGTCAAGCTTCGTAGACAGTAACATTACCGTCAGCGTCTGTCTTCTTCTTGAAGATCCATTTATTCTCGATGGCTTGCCGATCATCGGGCAAGTCAACCAAAGTCCACACTTTGTTCTCATACATGGATCCCATCTCGGATTTCATGGCCTCAAGCCATTTTGCGGAATCTGGGCTCATCATCGCTTCCTCATAGTTCATAGGTTCGTCATGGTCTAGTAACATGAATGTGACGCCCTCGATTCAATCGTACACTAATCATACACGCAAACGTGTACGATCAAGATCAGAGACTAACGGCAAGATATCACAACACAACTCTACAAATAAAATAAGTCATACAAGCATCATAATGCAAGCCAAGGGCCTCGAGGGCTTGAATACAAGAGCTCGATCATAGACGAGTCAGCGGAAGCAACAATATCTGAGTACAGACATAAGTTAAACAAGTTGCCATAAGATGGCCAGCATAAACTGGGATACAGATCGAAAGAGGCGTAGGCCTCCTTCCTGGGATCCTCCTAAACTACTCCTGGTCATTGTCAGCGGCCTGCACGTAGTAGTAGGCACCTCCCGAGTAGTAGTAGTAGTCGTCATCAAAAGTGGCGTCTAGCTCCTAGACTCCAACGTCTAGTCACAGCAATCGGGTACAGGAAAGGGGTAAAGGGGGAGCAAAGCAACCGTGAGTACTCATCCAAAGTACTCGCAAGCAAGGAGCTACACTAGATATGTATGCATTGGTATCAAATGGAAAAGGGGTATCATATGTGGACTGAACTGCAGAATGCCGTAATAAGAGGGGGATAGCTAGTCCTTTCGAAGACTACGCTTCTGGTAACCTCCATCTTGCAGCAGAAGAAGAGAGTAGATGGTAAGTTCACCAAGTAACATCGCATAGCATAATCCTACCCGACGATCCTCCGCTCATCGCCCTGTTAGAGAGCGATCACCGGGTTGTATCTGGCACTTGGAAGGGTGTGTTTTATTAAGTAACCGGTTCTAGTTGTCATAAGGTCAAGGTACAACTCCAAGTCATCCTGTTACCGAAGATCACGGCTATTCGAATAGATTAACTTAGTTGTAGGGGTGCACCACATTTCCCAACACGCTCGATCCCCTCGGTCCGGACACACTTTCCTGGGTCATGCCCGGCCTCGGAATATCAACACGTCGCAGCCCTACCTAGGCAGTAGGCACAACAGAGAGGTCAGCACGCTGGTCTAAATCCTATGCGCGCAGGGGTCTGGGCCCATCGCCTATTGCACACCTGCATGTTGCGTAAGCGGCCGGTGAGCAGACCTAGCAACCTCCATTACAAAGGAAGTTGCGTTACACGGTCCAACCTGGCGCGCGCCACTCAGTCACTGACGTCACGAAGGCTTCGGCTGATACCACGACATCGAGTGCCCATAACTGTTCCCGCGTAGTTGGTTAGTGCGTATAGGCCAGTAGCCAGACTCAGATCAAATACCAAGATCTCGTTAAGCGTGTTATCTTCAGGTCAACGTGAACGCCGACCAGGGCCAGGCCCACCTCTCTCCTAGGTGGTCTCAACCTACCCCGTCGCTCCGCCTCAAAGTAACAGTCGTGGGCCGTCGGGAAGTCAGGCCCACCACTACCTGGATGGAGCCACCTGCCCCTTCAGCCCCTACATCAGAATCACTTGCGGGTACTCAACGAGCTGACCCGACTTTAGTCACCACCCGTATAGTATGTATATATGTATGTATTTACCCGTGATCAACACCCGACGTGATCACAACCCGATAGTATAGCATGGCAGACTGACAAGAATGTAGGGCCACTGATGATAATCTAGCATCCTATACTAAGTATTTAGGATTGTAGGTAAGGTATCAACAGTTGTAGCAATAATGACAGGCTATGCATCAGAATAGGATTAACGGAAAGCAGTAACATGCTACACTACTCTAA
Organism: Triticum aestivum; assembly: GCF_018294505.1. NCBI lineage: Eukaryota > Viridiplantae > Streptophyta > Magnoliopsida > Poales > Poaceae > Triticum > Triticum aestivum. The sequence goes on from NC_057806.1 coordinate 68,063,399, forward strand.
TGCAAGCAGTGGAGAGAAGAGTAGGCGATATCTGGTGATCAAGGGGGGGCTTGCCTGGTTGCTCTGGCAAGAAGGAGGGGTCGTCGGTGATGTAGCCGATCACGGGCTATCAGCAGCGGTCTCGGGGTCTAACGGAAAGAAGTTACGGAGGGGGAACACAATAAATAACAGAGAAATCAAAGCATCACAAAGCGTAACATGGCAATATGCGGTGCTAGAGGTGACCTAACATAGTAGGAGGTGATACCAGCGAAGGGAGGAAACATCTGGGAAAGTATCCCCGGTGTTTCGCGTTTTCGGACAGGCGAACAGGAGGGGGAAAGTTGCGTGTTTGCTATGCTAGGGATGCGTGGCGGACGAACGGGCTGGGTATCTGGATTCGTCTCGTTGTTCTGAGCAACTTTCATGTACAAAGTTTTTCCATCCGAGCTACGGTTTATTTTATATTGATTTTAAAATATTTAAATCATTTTTAGAATTTATTTAATTTATTTAATTCAACATTATCCAGAATAGTGTTTGCTAACGTCATCATGACGTCAGCAGTCAACAGGGTTGACTGGTCAATTTGACCAGTGGGTCCCACTGTCATACACTATTAACTAAGAGTAGTTAGTTTAATTAGTTATTTGGTTAATCTAATTATGATTAATTAGTTTAATTAATTGTTTAGTTTAATAAATCAAGATTAATTAATTTAATTAATTCTTTAATTAATTAATTATTTTTATGTCTTTTTTGTAAACGTTCTGGGGGCGTGGGGCCCCCATGTCATAGGCCCCAGGGGCCAACCGGGCGGGGTTGCCAGCGGGCGCGGGCGTCTGTTTGCGTGCACCGCGGCACCCAGAGGTGCGCCGGCGGGCAGGGCGCCGGCTGGGGTAAGGCGAGGCCGGGCCGGGGCACCAGAGGCAGCGGGCGTCCGCCGGCGAATCTGTAAGTGGGCGGGCCAGGGGGAGCGCAAGGTCGGCGCGCGGCCGGGAGGTCGGGCGCGGCCCGTCGCACCAGGGGATCGGGGAGAGCGCATGCAGGAGCGAACCACCAGCGTGGCCATGGCGAGCGGTTGCAGGCAGCAGCGACGGGTGACGGGGAGCGGTGAGGAGGAGGGGCGCGACCATGGAAGGGATGGCGCGCGCGAGTGCTTGAGCGCGGCCGGTGCAGCAAGCTGTGGGGAGGTGCGGGCGAGCGCTCTGGACGGTGGTTGCAGCAGCGGGGAGGGCACGGCCCGGGGCTGAGACTTCAACAACGAGCAAAGGGCGCGGGGGCCGGCGGGGATGCGGGCCGCGCTGAGCGAGTAGGGACGAGGGGCGCGCGTGTGAAGGACATAAGAGGAGAGGGTGAGCTCACAGGGGCTATAGGGATTTAGGCAGCGGGGCGTGGGGTGGACGACGAGGACGAGGTGACGACGAAGAGGACGGCGAGGCGGCGATGTTGTCGATGACGAGGTGGCCGTGGCGGAGGCGTTCCGCGCGGCATCGAGGCGGCGGGGATGGTCGACGGGGTCGGGGCGCCATGGGGAGGTTCGTTCCCCCGATGCCCCCGATCTGGATCGGGGAAGGGGAGAGAGACATGGGGATTGTGGGGAGGAGGAGTGAGGCGACCGGTAGTTAGGGTTACGGGTGAGGGGGTTATGGAGGGGCGGCTGGGCCTGTTTTAGTTAGGTGGGCCAAATGGCCCAGTAGGTTAGGTCCTCCGTTTTCTTTTCCTGTTATTGTTTTGTTTTATTTTTTCCTTTTTCCTTTTCTGCTTTCTTTTATTTATTTAATAATTTATAGTTTTACAAAAAGTAAAACCCATACCTAAAATAGAGTTACAATTCCATCTACTTTCACAGAAAGTTTTACCCCTGATCAAAATAGTTTAGCATTTTATAATACTCAAAAGGCATTTATTTGATAGTTTTAGCTACTGTTTTAATCACTTAAGTGCATTTAAACCTATTATAAAAATGTGGTTTGTCCACAATAATTAACTATGCATTATTTGTCACAACCCGAACAATTTAGTTTTAATATTTGAAAACTTTTGTTGTTTGCTTGATTTTTGATTTGAATTAGAATCGGTTTCTAACTAACACGAGATTAGCAATAGTAACCGAGGTGATGTGGCGACATTAATGTGGGATTACTGTAGCCTAATTATCCGGGCGTCACAATTCTCCTCCACTACAAGAAATTTCATCCCGAGATTTAAGAGGGGAGTAAGGGGGAAGAACAGGTTACGAAATTCTAACGATTCTTCTCGGTCTTAGTTGCTCTTCTCGAAGAGGTCGATCCATTACGTTGATGTCTTCATTTCTCTGCTTCAGGTCATCATGATGAAGTCGTCATCCTTTCTTCGGGAACTCCATCGTACTTACGAAAGAATAAAGGTTGGGCATTCCGGGAGAACGGACCTTTGTAAGGTTGTCTATCTGGTAGATAACATCGGGGAAGGTGGAGGAAAGTAACTCTCGAATTGAAACTTAATAAAATATCGAGAGCAAGTATGAAGGTAGCATGAGAAGTTTCGAGCGGGCATGCAATCATTTGTTGCGTGAAACGGAGTGTGAAAAGGGGTTCAGAGCAACAAGAATAAGTATTGCATCTGGTACCAGAATAGGTCACTAGGAAGGTGGCTCATGAATTACATACGAGGCCACATGCGAGGAATAATTATGGAAACAGGGGATGTACAGGAGAGTCAGGTTTCGATCATGTGGAACTGTGGGTTATGGGCCCACCATGTGGGTTAAAAGTAGAAAGGGCGGTGATATTTTGCACAGTCACGATAACAAGGCATGTCAGAGGATAGTCTATTAGTTACGTCAGCAACAACGTCGGTACCAAGGGCGATGGACGAAGAGAACCATTTTCCTGCTCGTAGAATGAGGCGGACCAAATAGGCAAAGTTCTCGTCCATCGATGGTTATCGGAATGTCATCAACCATAGTAACAGGTTCTTATTGACAGAGTTGTACACCGAGGTTCTTACAAAAGCAGTGACTTATTACTGCTTAGATCATATAAACCTCAAGAAGGTTAAAAAAACAATGGAAAGGAAAATACGATTATCAGATTAAACAGAACAATGGAAAGGGAAATGTGTTTAAACACATATTCCAGGGGTATATCTTTCCCAAGGACAAGCAGAGCATGATATCCATGACATGATAGAAAGCAGAAAACCCTTTAGGTAAGGGGAGAGAAATTTCATGACATTACCCATACAACAGTGTTTGGATAATTGATAAAGAGAATTTAGCATTGTGCTTCAAATGCTCTTAATGAAAATCGGAGTACCAGAGACATGCTTTGGGATAGCATTGACATGGTCTTCAAGCAAAGATCGGACTTTTGATACACAAAGGATCCATCAAGATATACTCATTAAACAAGGCATTCAATTTCCTCATGGAAAAATGATTAACGTTGTTAAAAACGAAACTATAACACTAGGTCCTCTGGTCAGGTGTGCTAGTCATGACATCACCTTACCGGGGCATATAGGGACCAATGTTATAACTCTTGAAAATATGTTCCAAACATCATATCTGACCGAGATTCAGATCTGATTGGTGTCAAGATATGTTAGACTCGGGATGCCTAAGAAGAAAGGTGCAACACAAATTGTCGAGGTGACATTATAAGATTCTCGGAAATTAAACCATGGAAGCAAGTTCTGAAACAAGGGTTCATCATTAAATCAAGGAGAGGTGAAGAGGTGTCTGATTGACTCAGCGACAATCCATTGAAATTTCCAAAAAGGATGGATTTCCAAACCTATGTGAACAAGGAGATAACATTAGCCAGATCAAATGACTTAATGATGTATGCTGGAGGAAAACATACACAATTAAACATGGGTTGAAAGGTGCACCCGAAATATGGGCTAGGTTGCACGCCCAACGTCGGAATGGCGATTGAGCAACCCACACACTAAATTGGAATTATTATCCAATAACTCTGAAGCAATAGGGTTGCTAGAGATATTAAATTTGCACAACAGAGTTCACTCAACACGAGGACCAAGAAAAGAATGGTGATGGCGAGAAGCATCAATGTATCATGAATTCTTAAGAGGTGGTGTAATTCTCACAACATTGATGACATAAGAGATGGTAATGTTCCAAGGTAAAGAAGAACAATTGCTGGATAGCAAGGAACTCAAGGTATAACACCAAACACGAACAAGTTTGTGTTGGTGCGGAGGCAATAAAGTGGTTTATCATAATACAAATCATCAAGGGAAAGGATGGTATTTCTCATCATGAATTCAATTGATAACCTAGAAGACCTCAGAATGTTGATGATGATCACGACACATTTGTCGAGAGGTTTCAAGAAGATGTAACTGATCGGCAATGACATCAAGTCAGCGAAATGATGAAGCGAAAAGTTATTGAAACCATGGGTATGACACAAACTTGAAATCAAGCTTATTGTTCAAGGAAAATTGATATGACGAGGATGATCGATGTAAGATTAGCTCACCGTCAAATTTTTTGCTCCGGGAAGGACCAGGTAGCACAGTTAAAAATTAGCCCAATAATGGTATAGCCAATTAGGCTAGGAATGACTTGAAGGATTATTAAACTCATAAGCAACGAAAATTAGTTAGGGTTATCGAACCAGAATGCGGAATCGTTTCACATATCGGTGTTCTCGGTTGACGACAACCCAGAGCCCAGAAAAATTGGAATCGGTGAGAAATAACAGTTAATGAAGAACCCATAAGAAGTTATGCAGTTCCATGACATTATCAAGATATCATAGTGTAATACTCGACGGTAGATCAAAGTAAAGGTTAGACAGGTGCAATGATCTGCACAAGACAAGTACTTTAACTTGTCCGAGAAATGGTATTAAAGAGAAAATATGGTCGGAACCATGATTGCAAAGGACCAAACATAGATACAGGACGAACTTATAACAAGGGGATTATTATCATGTACAAGAAGCTTAGATGATAAGTTCCACATCGGGTCCATGGGCATGAACGCAAAGGCTCAAGGTTGACTCCCACGTCTTCAATGCATAACCTTTCATTCACTTCTCACGTTTGATGAAGTTGCATTGTTGAAATTTTATCTGGCAAAATACCAGAAGAGTATGACTCGTGAAAACTCTCGAGTTCACACATATTAAGGAAGGCATAGGTTCAACCCATCGGGGCATCATGGAAACATATACCACAAGCTTCAATAGTAAATATCACCAGCTTGAAAGCAGAGCATAGTTGGCCAAATCAAGGAATAGGATTTACCAATGGCATCATGTATCAGGGAAAGAACTTCCAAAGTGATTGAATATGAAGGACGTTGTCAGATAAAATACAAAAAAGGATCCGATGGTCCACAAGGGATCTAATGTGAGCATAGGTATGCAACCAGAGGGAGAAAGAATGCAAGGAGATCAGATTATAGAAACAACTGACTAACTCAAAGTTCAAATGCAAAGGAATTATGAATTCCAAGACAAGGGATCATAAGCAATGCTCTGATTAGGGATGGATAAGTTAAATAGCCTTAGGGGTACAATCGATGGCAAAATTTGATTGGTCGAGATCCAGCTCATGTTAAATGACGTCTGAGTCGGAAGGATGAATTCTGGGTTGGATTGATGATTGCGAGCATTCGCAAACATATTGGATCAAAGACTCAAAATGACGGTGACAAAGGATGCTCATGAATATTGCTAGACATATGGAAAGTAACCATAATGCAAGCAGACAAGTATTTTCAGAGCAATAGTTAACAATGGATTATCGGCAGACCGGATAGTATTTCAAAGTATCTTGTGGATCACATGATCAACTAGGAATGAACAAATCCTCGATGAGTGTGAGAAATTATCCATAGATGTATTAAAGTGAGAATGGAGCTGCAAGGCAGCAGGCATAATGGATTCTCGGGATTTTGGAATGTTTTAGGGAATCTTGTAATAACAAGAGCAATCGGGGATGAAGGTACGAATGAAAAATGCAGGTAGTTATCCATAACGATTTATCGGTGGTAGAGATTGCAATGGCAAAGGGCACAAGGGTCTCGGGAAAACATCGGAGAGTATCTTCGGAATCTCTTCTAGCGCAGCAAGCGATCATCTGTAATAAGGGGCTCTCCGGGAGGATGTAGTTACGAGAACCTAGGGTCAGAGTTAGTAAAATCATTTAACCCGAATAGAAGAGATATCAAAGACCAAGAGTAAAGATCAAGGAATAAAAGATCCTAATACCACTCAATGGCGACGAGGGCCCATGGGCCACACAGCCATGTTAGTAAAACAAATTTCTTCGACTAGACTCAACTTCAGCCAAGGAGTGTGATAAGTCTCCAATGGATCTATAATTTTTGATTGCTCCATGCTATATTATCTTCTGTTTTGGATGTTTATGGGCTTTATTATACACTTTTATATTATTTTTGGGACTAACCTATTGACCCAGAGCCCAGTGCCAGTTTCTGTTTTTTTCCTTGTTTTAGAGTATCGCAGAAAAGGAAAATCAAACGGAGTCCAATTGACCTGAAACTTCACGGAACTTATTTTTGGACTAGAAGAAACCCAGAAGACTTAGAGTGCACATCAGGGGATCATCGAGGAAGCCACGAGGCAGGGGGGCGTGCCCACCCCCCTGGGCGCGCCATCCACCCTCGTGGGCCCCTCGTGGCCGCCCTGATGTACTTCTTCATCCTCTATATCTCCATATACCCTAAAACGATCGGAGAGCACAATAGATAGGGAGTTCCGCCGCCAGAAGCCTCTGTAGCCACCGAAAACCAATCTAGACCCGTTCCGGCATCCTGCCGGAGGGGGAAATCCCTCTCTGGTGGCCATCTTCATCATCCCGGTGCTCTCCATGATGAGGAGGGAGTAGTTCTCCCTCGGGGCTGAGGGTATGTACCAGTAGCTATGTGTTTGATCTCTCTCTCTCTCTCATGTTCTTGAGGTGATACGATCTTGATGTATCGCGAGCTTTGCTATTATATTTGGATCCTATGATGTTTTCTCCCCCTCTACTCTCTTGTAATGGATTGAGTTTCCCCTTTGAAGTTATCTTATCGGATTGAGTCTTTAAAGATTTGAGAACACTTGATGTATGTCTTGCCGTGCGTATCTGTGGTGACAATGGGATACCACGTGATTCACTTGATGTATGTTTTGGTGATCAACTTGCGGGTTCCGCCCATGAACCTATGCATAGGGGTTGGCACACGTTTTCGTCGTGATTCTCCGGTAGTAACTTTGGGGCACTCTTTGAGGTTCTATGTGTTGGTTGAATAGATGAATCTGAGATTGTGTGATGCATATCGTATAATCATACCCACGGATACTTGAGGTGACATTGGAGTATCTAGGTGACATTAGGGTTTTGGTTGATTTGTGTCTTAAGGTGTTATTCTAGTACGAACTCTACGGCCGTTTGTGACACTTATAGGAATAGCCCAATGGATTGATTGGAAAGAATAACTTTGAGGTGGTTTCGTACCCTACCATAATCTCTTCGTTCGTTCTCCGCTATTAGTGACTTTGGAGTGACTCTTTGTTGCATGTTGAGGGATAGTTATGTGATCCAATTATGTTATAATTGTTGATAGGACTTGCACTAGTGAAAGTATGAACCCTAGGCCTTGTTTCAACGCATTGCAATACCGTTTACGCTCACTTTTATCATTAGTCACCTTGCTGTTTTTATATTTTCAGATTACAAAAACCTATATCTACTATCCATATACCACTTGTATCACCATCTCTTCACCGAACTAGTGCACCTATACAATTTATCATTGTATTGGGTGTGTTGAGGACACAAGAGACTTTTTGTTATTTGGTTGCAGGGTTGCTTGAGAGAGACCATCTTCATCCTACGCCTCCTACGGATTGATAAACCTTAGGTCATCCACTTGAGGGAAATTTGCTACTGTCCTTCAAACCTCTGCACTTGGAGGCCCAACAATGTCTACAAGAAGAAGGTTGTGTACTAGACATCAAGCCCTTTTCTGGCGCCGTTGCCAGGGAGGTGAGTGCTTGAAGGTATATCTTTAGATCTTGCAATCGAGTTTTTAGTTTCTTGCTTTATCACTAGTTTAGTTTATAAAATAAAACTATAAAAAATGGAATTGAGTTTACCTCATACGCTTCATCTTTTTAATATCTTTCATGAGTATGATGGAAAGGAAAATTGTGCCAAACTATTAGAAGAACAATGCATTAAAATGTTTGGCACTAAATTTTTTAATGATGAGCATGATTGTAATGTTGTTAGTATGAATTCCTTGAATATCCATGATGCTAATGATATGCAAAGCCACAAGATTGGGGAAGCTATGTTTGATGAAGATGATAATTTTTGTCCGCCAAGTTTTGATCAGCAAATTTATTATGATGAAAGTATGCCTCCTATTTATGATGATTATATTGATGAAAGTAGATTTGGAGAGGTCATGACTTTATTTAGTAATGATTCCACTATTCTGAAAGAGGTTCCAATTGATTATGAGAACAAAGTTGATATCTATGATGATTATTGTGATGACTTGTATGCTATAAATAATAATGATATCCATGAAACTTTTCATCATGATTTTAGTTTTCAATTGGATTATGCCTCACATGATAATTATTTTGTTGAGTTTGCTCCCACTATTATTCATGAGAAGAATTTTGCTTGTGTGGAGGGTAATAAAATTGCTATGCTTGTAGATCATGAAAAGAATGCTTTAGGTGCTGGTTATATTGTTGAATTCATTCATAATGATACTGAAAATTATTATGAGGGAGGAACATATGCTTGTAGGAATGGCAATAATATCAAGTTTCCTCTCTATGTGCTTAAAATCTTGAAGTTATGCTTGTTTTGCTTACCTATGCAAGTTGATTCTTGTTCCCACAAGTCTTTGCTCACAAAATCCCTATGCATAGGAAGTGGGTTAGGCTTAAATGTGCGAGTAATATTCTTTATTATGCTCTCTTTGTGTTTCAACTCTTATATTTTATGTGAGCATCATTGAAATCATCATGCCTAGCTAGGGGCGTTAAACGATAGCGCTTGTTGGGAGGCAACCCATTTTTATTTTTGTCCCTTGCTTTTTGCTACTGTTTAGTAATAAATAATTTATCTAGACTATGATATGATTGAGTTTTTATGTTTTAATTAGTGTTTGTTCCAAGTAGAACCGTTGGGAAGACTTGGGGAAAGTCTTGTTGATCTTGCTGTAAAAAAACAGAAACTTTAGCGCTCACGAGAATTGCTGCCATTTTTATTTGGAAAGTGCTATTTAGTTAATTATTTTTTCAGATGATTAATAGATAAATTCCTCACGTCCAGAAATTTATTTGAGAATTTTTATGAGTTCTAGAAGTATACGTTTGATCCAGATTAATACAGACTGTTCTGTTTTTGACAGATTCTGTTTTCCGTGTGTTGTTTGCTTACTTTGATGAATCTATGGCTAGTAAAATAGTTTATAAACCATAGAGAAGTTGGAATACAGTAGGTTTAACAGCAATATAAATAAATAATGATTTCATTACAGTACCTTGAAGTGGTGTTTTGTTTTCTTTCGCTAACGGAGCTCACGAGTTTTCTGTTAAGTTTTGTGTTGTGAAGTTTTCAAGTTTTGGGTGAAGATTCGATGGACTATGGAATGGCAAGAGCCTAAGCTTGGGGATTCCCAAGGCACCCCAAGGTAATACTCAAGGAAAACCAAAATCCTAAGCTTGGGGATGCCCCGGAAGGCATCCCCTCTTTCGTCTTCGTTCATCGGTAACTTTACTTGGAGCTATATTTTTATTCGCCACATGATATGTGTTTTGCTTGGAGCGTCAATTTATTTTATTTAGTTTTGCTTGCTGTTTGAATAAAATACCAAGATCTGAAATTATTAGATGTTAGAGAGTCTTCACATAGTTGCATAATTATTCGACTACTCATTGATCTTCACTTATATCTTTCGGAGTAGTTTGTCATTTGCTCTAATGCTTCACTTATATCTTTTAGAGCATGGTGATAGTTTTATTTTGAAGAAATAGATGAACTCTCATGCTTCACTTAGATTATTTTTAGAGTCTTAAATAGCATGGTAATTTGCTTAAATAATCCTAATATGCTAGGAATCCAATAATAGTAACAACTTTCATATAGAGTATTGAATACTAAGAGAAGTTTGATGCTTGATGATTGTTTTGAGATATGGAGGTAATAATATCAAAGTCGTGCTAGTTGAGTAGTTTTGAATTTGAGGAATACTTGTGTTGAAGTGTGCAAGTCCCGTAGCATGCACGTATGGTAAACGTTATGTAAAAAATTTGAAATATGAGGTGTTATTTGATTGTCCTCCTTATGAGTGGCAGTCGGGGACGAGCGATGGTCTTTTCCTACCAATCTATCCCCCTAGGAGCATGCGCGCAGTGCCGAGGTTTTTGATGACTTGTAGACTTTTGCAATAAGTATGTGAGTTCTTTATGACTAATTTTGAGTCCATGGATTATATGCACTTTCACCCTTCCATCATTCCTAGCCTCTTCGGTACCATGCATTGCCCTTTCTCACATTGAGAGTTGGTGCAAACTTCGACGGTGCATCCAAACCCCGTGATATGATACGCTCTTTCACACATAAACCTCCTTATATCTTCCTCAAAACAGCCACCATACCTACCTATTATGGCATTTCCATGGCCATTCTGAGATATATTGCCATGCAACTTTCCACCGTTCCGTTTATCATGACACATTCATCATTGTCATATTGCTTAGCATGATCATGTAGTTGACATAGTATTTGTGGCAAAGCCACCGTTCATAACTTTTCATACATCTCACTCTTGATTCATCGCAATCCCGGTACACCGCCGGAGGCATTCATATAGAGTAATAATTTGTTCTAGTATCAAGTTGTAATCATTGAGTTGTAAATAAATAGAAGTGTGATGATCATCATTTTCTAGAGCATTGTCCCAAGTGAGAAAAAAAGAGATAAAGTCTAAAAAAAGAGAAGGCCCCCCAAAAAAGAGAAAGGCCATAAAAAAAGAAGGCCCAAAAAAATGAGAGAAAAAGAGAGAAGGGACAATGCTACTATCCTTTGCCACACTTGTGCTTCAAAATAGCACCATAATCCTCATGATAGAGAGTCTCTTGTTTTGTCACTTTCATATACTAGTGGGAATTTTTCATTATAGAACTTGGCTTGTATATTCCAACAATGGGCCTCCTCAAGTGTCCTAGGTCTTCGTGAGCAAGCAAGTTGGATGCACACCCACTTAGTTTCTTTTTGTTGAGCTTTCATACATTTATAGCTCTAGTGCATCCGTTGCATGGAAATCCCTACTCCTTGCATTAACATCAATCGATGGGCATCTCCATAGCCCGTTGATTAGCCTCGTTGATGTGAGACTATCTCCTTTTTTGTCTTCTCCACATAACCCCCATCATCATATTCTGTTCCACCCATAGTGTTATGTCCATGGCTCGCGCTCATATATTGCGTGAAAGTTTATAGGTTTGAGATTGCTAAGGTATGAAACAATTGCTTGGCTTGTCATCGGGGTTGTGCATGATGAGAGCATTATTGTGTGACGAAAATGGAGCATGACTAAACTCTATGATTTTGTAGGGATGAACTTTCTTTGGCCATGTTATTTTGAGAAGACATACTTGCTTAGTTAGTACGCTCGAAGTATTATTATTTTTATGTCAATATGAACTTTTATCTTGAATCTTTCGGATCTGAATATTCATGCCACAATTAAGAAGAATTACACTGAAATTATGCCAAGTAGCATTCCGCATCAAAAATTCTGTTTCTATCATTTACCTACTGGAGGACGAGCATGAATTAAGCTTGGGGATGCTGATATGTCTCCAATGTATCTATAATTTTTGATTGCTCTATGCTATATTATCTTCTGTTTTGGATGTTTATGGGCTTTATTATACACTTTTATATTATTTTTGGGACTAACCTATTGACCCAGAGCCCAGTGCCAGTTTCTGTTTTTCCTTGTTTTAGAGTATCGCAGAAAAGGAAAATCAAACGGAGTCTAATTGACCTGAAACTTCACGGAACTTATTTTTGGACCAGAAGAAACCCAGAAGACTTGGAGTGCACGTCAGGGGATCAATGAGGAAGCCACGAGGTAGGGGGGCGCACCCTCCACCCTAGTGGGCCCCTCGTGCCCCACTGACGTACTTCTTCCTCCCATATATCTCCATATACCCTAAAACGATCGGAGAGCACAATAGATCAGGAGTTCGCCGCCAGAAGCCTCCGTAGCCACCGAAAGCCAATCTAGACCCATTCCGGCATCCTGCCGGAGGGGGCAATCCCTCTCTGGTGGCCATCTTCATCCTCCCGGTGCTCTCCATGACGAGGAGGGAGTAGTACTCCCTCGGGGCTGAGGGTATGTACCAGTAGCTATGTGTTTGATCTCTCTCTCTCTCTATCTCGTGTTCTTGAGGTGATACGATCTTGATGTATCCCGATATTTGCTATTATATTTGGATCCTATGATGTTTTCTCCCCGTCTACTCTCTTGCAATGGATTGAGTTTCCCCTTTGAAGTTATCTTATCGGATTGAGTCTTTAAAGATTTGAGAACACTTGATGTATGTCTTGCCATGCGTATCTGTGGTGACAATGGGATACCACGTGATTCACTTGATGTATGTTTTGGTGATCAACTTGCGGGTTCCGCCCATGAACCTATGCATAGGGGTTGGCACACGTTTTCGTCGTGATTCTCCGGTAGGAACTTTGGGGCACTCTTTGAGGTTCTATGTGTTGGTTGAATATATGAATCTGAGATTGTGTGATGCATATCGTATAATCATACCCACGGATACTTGAGGTGACATTGGAGTATCTAGGTGACATTAGGGTTTTGGTTGATTTGTGTCTTAAGGTGTTATTCTAGTACGAACTCTAGGGCTGTTTGTGACACTTATAGGAATAGCCCAACGGATTGACTGGAAAGAATAACTTTGAGGTGGTTTCGTACCCTACCATAATCGCTTCGTTCGTTCTCTGCTATTAGTGACTTTGGAGTGACTCTTTGTTGCATGTTGAGGGATAGTTATGTGATCCAATTATGTTATTATTGTTGAGAGGACTTGCACTAGTGAAAGTATGAACCCTAGGCCTTGTTTCAACGCATTGCAATACCGTTTATGCTCACTTTTATCATTAGTTACCTTGCTGTTTTTAAATTTTCAGATTACAGAAACCTATATCTACTATCCATATACCACCTGCATCACCATCTCTTCGCCGAACTAGTGCACCTATACAATTTATCATTGTATTGGGTGTGTTGGGGACACAAGAGACTTTTTGTTATTTGGTTGCAGGGTTGCTTGAGAGAGACCATCTTCATCCTACGCCTCCTACGGATTGATAAACCTTAGGTCATCCACTTGAGGGAAATTTTCTACTGTCCTACAAACCTCTGCCCATGGAGGCCCAACAATGTCTACAAGAAGAAGGTTGTGTAGTAGACATCAGAGTGTGGAAGGGGGATTCCTACAGGCAGTCGGCTCTGATACCAACTTGTGACGCCCCCGATTCAATCGTACGCTAATCATACACACAAACGTGGACGATCAAGATCAGAGACTCACGGGAAGATATAACAACACAACTCTACAAATAAAGTAAGTCATACAAGCATCATAATACAAGCCATAGGCCTCGAGGGCTCGAATACAAGAGCTCGATCATAGACGAGTCAGCGGAAGCAACAATATCTGAGTACAGACATAAGTTAAACAAGTTGCCATAAGATGGCTATCATAAACTGGGATATAGATCAAAAGAGGCGCATGCCTCCTGCCTGGGATCCTCCTAAACTACTCCTGGTCGTCGTCAGCGGCCTGCACGTAGTAGTAGGCACATCCCGAGTAGTAGTAGTAGTCGTCATCGACAGTGGCGTCTGGCTCCTGGACTCCAACGTCTGGTCGCAACAATCGGGTATAGGAAAGGGGAAAAGGGGGAGCAAAGCAACCATGAGTACTCATCCAAAGTACTCGCAAGCAAGGAGCTACACTACATATGTATGCATTGGTATCAAATGGAAAAGGGGTATCATATGTGGACTGAACTGCAAGTCGTTTCGAAGACTACGCTTCTGGTAACCTCCATCTTGCAGCATAAGAAGAGAGTAGATGGTAAGTTCACCAAGTAACATCGCATAGCATAATCCTACCCGGCGATCTTCCCCTCGTCGCCCTGTTAGAGAGTGATCACCGGGTTGTATCTGGCACTTGGAAGGGTGTGTTTTATTAAGTAACCGATTCTAGTTGTCATAAGGTCAAGGTACAACTCCAAGTCGTCCTGTTACCGAAGATCACGGCTATTCGAATAGACTAACTTCCCTGCAGGGGTGCACCACATTTCCCAACATGCTCGATCACCTTTGTTCGGACACACTTTCCTGGGTCATGCCCAGCCTCGGAAGATCAACACGCTGCAGCCCTACCTAGGAACAACAGAGAGGTCAGCACGTCGGTCTAAATCCTATGCGCGCAGGGGTCTGGGCCCATCGCCCATTGCACACCTGCACGTTGCGTACGCGGCCGGTGAGCAGACCTAGCAACCTCCATTACAAAGGAAGTTGCGTTACGCGGTCCAACCCGGCGCGCGCCGCTCAGTCGCTGACGTCACAAAGGCTTCGGCTGATACCATGACGTCGAGTGCCCATAACTGTTCCCACGTAGTTGGTTAGTGCGTATAGGCCAGTAGCTAGACTCAGATCAAATACCAAGATCTCGTTAAGCGTGTTATCTTGAAGTCAACGCGAATGCCGACCAGGGCCAGGCCCACCTCTCTCCTAGGTGGTCTCAACCTACCCTGTCGCTCCGCCTCAAAGTAACAGTCGGGGGCCATCAGGAACTCAGGCCCACCACTACCTGGATGGAGCCACCTGCCCCTTCACCCCCACATCAGAATCACTTGTGGGTACTCAATGAGCCGACCCGACTTTAGTCACCACCTGTATAGTATGTATATATGTATATATTTACCCGTGATCAACACCCGACGTGATCACAACCCGATAGTATAACATGGCAGACTGACAAGAATGTAGGGCCAGCGGTGATAATCTAGCATCCTATACTAAGTATTTAGGATTGCAGGTAAGGTATCAACAGTTGTAGCAACAATGACAGGCTATGCATCAGAATAGGATTAACGGAAAGCAGTAACATGCTACACTACTCTAATGCAAGCAGTAGAGAGAAGAGTAGGCAATATCTGGTGATCAAGGGGGGTGGGCTTGCCTGGTTGCTCTGGCAAGGAGGGGTCATCGATGATGTAGCCGATCACGGGGTATCAGCAGCGGTCTCGGGGTCTATCGGAAAGAAATAACGAAGGGGGAGCACAATAAATAACAGAGCAATCAAAGCATCACAAAGTGTAACATGGCAATACGCGGTGCTAGAGGTGACCTAACGCAGTAGGAGGTGATACCGACGAAGGGAGGAAACATCCGGAAAAGTATCCCCGGTGTTTCGCATTTTAGGACAGGTGGACAGGAGGGGGAAAGTTGCGTGTTTGCTAGGCTAGGGATGTGTGGCGGATGAACGTGCTACGTATCCGGATTCGTCACGTCGTTCTGAGCAACTTTCATGTACAATGTTTTTCCATCCGAGCTACGGTTTATTTTATATTGATTTTAAAAGATTTAAATCATTTTTAGAATTTATTTAATTTATTTAATTCAACATTATCCAGAATAGTGTTTGCTGATGTCATCATGATGTCAGCATGATGTCAGTAGTCAACAGGGTTGACTGGTCAACCTGACCAGTGGGTCCCACTATCATACACTGTTAACTAACAGTAGTTAGATTAATTAGTTATTTGGTTAATCTAATTATGATTAATTAGTTTAATTAATTGTTTAGTTTAATAAATCAAGATTAATTAAGTTAATTAATTCTTTAATTAATTAATTATTTTTATGTCTTTTTTTGTAAATGTTATATGGGGCGTGGGGCCCCCATGTCATAGGCCCCAGGGGCCAACCGGGCGGGGTTGCCAGCGGGCGCGGGCGTGGGCGCCCGTTTGCATGCACCGCGGCACCCAGAGGGGCGCCGGCAGGTAAGGCGCCGGCCGGGGTAAGGCAAGGCCGGGCTGGGGCACCAGAGGCAGCGGGCGTCCGCCGAAGAAGCTGTAGGTGGGCGGGCCAGGGGGAGCACGAGGCCGGCGCGTGAGCGCGCGGCCGGGAGGTCGGGCGCGGCCCAGCGCACCAGGGGATCGGGGAGAGCGCGTGCAGGAGCGAACCACCAGCGCGGCCATGGCGAGCGGTTGCAGGCAGCAGCGGCGGGTGATGGGGAGCGGTGAGGAGGAGGGGCGCGACCATGGAAGGGATGGCGCGCGCGAGCTCTTGAGCGCGGCCGGCGCAGCGAGCTGCGAGCTGTGGGGAGGTGCGGGCGAACGCTCTGGACTGCAGTTGTAGCAGCGGGGAGTGATGAAGCTATGTACCTAGGGTAGGGTCATGGATCTGTCCAAGATACCCTACCCAAGGACATCTCTAAAAGAACCAGAAGCATTTGAAGAAAAATCATCATCCACTCGATCATGAAGCTATGTTCCACTCGACAGTCTTGAAGACACTCAACCATATGGACAATCACTTGACTACCAGAAGATCTAGAGCCACTCCACTCTGCAATGGTCGGGAATTAAGTCATAGCTTTAATGGTCATTATGTATCTTTATTGCAGGCATTACCAGTAATGTCCCCATCTTTATGTACCTTAAACCCTTTGTAACTGAGGGCGGGAGGGGTCTATATAAGCCACCCCCCTCCACAGGTACAAGGGTTCACACCCCCTGTAACTCACACGCATATAATCCAGTCGACCGCCTCCGGGCTCCGAGACGTAGGGCTGTTACTTCCTCCGAGAAGGGCTTGAACTCGTAAAACTCGCGTGTACAACTCCTCCATAGCTGAGATCTTGCCTCTACATTCCTAGCCCCCTATTCTAATGTCAGACTTAGAACCACGACAGTTGGCGCCCACCGTGGGGCAGGTGTTTTAGCGACTTGTTGGAGAAGTTGTGATTTTTCCGATCCCCATCAACATGGTTTCAGGCGGAGGTTTGGCCAAGGGCCACGAGACCCGTCTCGGTGCGCTCGTATTCATCACCGACGACTCTGCTTGGCTCTAGGAAGCGCCACTCAACGTCGAGGTGCTCCCCGTCCGCGGGGCATTGCACTTTCGCGCGTGCGTCTGTGGCGTCCTCCTACGGCATCCGTCGACTCAGTATCGGTCGGCTCCCGTGCCGACCTCCCTCCCTGCAGCCCGCCGGGGCAAACGTTCCGGTCGGTCGAGGCTTCAATGGTGGGTGAGGCATGCGGTGGCTCACCAATTTGCCACCCCCAGGTCGCAGCAATCGAGCCCGATGAAACTCTCTATGGCCTGTTCGACTGGCTCCGTAGAGACTGCATCCGAGTGCGACAGCAGCGACCCCGCGGCAGAAGTTTTGATGGTCAATGGACCACGTAGTCCTCCTGGCTTCACCCGTGAGGACGGAGGCGACGGTGGCGATGATCCGTCGCGTGTCCACGAAGAATACCGACCCGAACCCCTCTCTTCACAGAGGAGGGAGGAACTTCGCCGCTGGAACATGGATGCACTTCACACTCCTATCATTGGAGAAACCCCTGAGGCCCAGGCCTTGGAGAACCTCCAGCGCGCACTCGACGAGCGTGCTCGGCAGCATGCTCCCGAATCCAGTCAACGTCAACTTTTTCCACCTCCGACTCAGGTATACCGAACTCCAATCCAGAATCTCGCAGCTGCGGCCTGAATAGCAGAGTCAATTCAACCTTCCAAGTTAGAAGCTAGTCGAGGTTTGGTGCAGATCCGGGCCTTGTTCCGAGCCACGGGAGAGCAGAATCCAGTAGTATCTCAGTCGTGGAATAGGGTTCACAACAAATCCGTGGTTGCAGACAGAGTCCAGTCGGCTCACAGCCCAAGATCGCCCCCGTGGCGTGAGGGACGTGGACACCGACAAGATCAGTACAGAAACTGTGAGCAGCATGATCACTGACTCGATCACGATGATCATCGTCAAGGGCCCACGCCTCCCCCAAGGAGTGGATCATACACGCCTCGGCAGCAGGATGACAGACACCCTCACAGTGGTGGGCGAAGGATTCCAGTCGACCCCAGGGAACCGGGCTTTGATGCGAGATCTTTTCTCCTTCAGGGTCTGGTCGACAGAAATAGAGCTCACAGAGAAGGCCCCGACAGAGATTTTCCAACCAGCAGCAGAGTGCATGTCTCAGGCCCAGAGTGCTTCAGCAGAGCCATCAGGGCTGTGGTGATTCCTCCCAACTTCAGGTTGGCGACCGGAGTCAGTAAGTTCACCTGTGAGTCCAAGCCTGACACTTGGCTTGAGGATTACCAAGTGGCTGTACAGATCGGTGGCGGCAACGATGAAGTGGCCATGAAGCACCTTCCTTTGATTCTAGAGTGGTCGGCCAGGGCGTGGCTGAATTAGTTAGCTCCGGGTAGTATTTATACTTGGGAAGATCTTGCTCGAGTATTTGTTAGAACATTTGAAGGTACTTGCAAGCGGCCAACAGGGTTGACAGAATTATAGTGTTGCGTTCAGAAACCGAATGAAACTTTGAGGGATTATATTCAGAGATGGATCACGTTGCACCACACACTGGAGAATGTGTCAGATCACCAAGCAATTTGTGCCTTCAAAGAAGGCGTTAAGTATCGGGAGTTGAATCTGAAATTCGGTTGGACAGGAGATATGACTCTGACTCGGATGATGGAGATTGCCACCAAGTACGCCAATGGTGAAGAAGAAGACCGACTCCGGAGTGGCAAGCACAAAACAATCGCCCACGAAACGGGAGGAGGGAACTCCAGTCGGAAGCAGAAGCGCAAAGCCGAGCCAGCTGCTCCTGGAGAAGCCTTGGCCGTAACTCAAGGGAAGTTCAAGGGGAAACCCAAAAGACCGTGGAACCCCAAGAAAGTAAAAGATCAAGATGGAAATGATGTGCTAGATTTACCATGCCACATTCACACCAAGAAAGATGAAGAGGGTAATTTCATTTACCCAAAGCATACCACTCGATAGTGTTGACTCCTAATCCAGCAATTCCGAGAGAAACAACCCAAGGAAAAGGAGAAGGAAACATACAAAGTTGAGGATGGGGAAGAGGACGATGATGGTTACCCCCACGTCAATTCCACTCTGATGATTTTCGCTGATGTTGAGAGTAAGAGTCGACTGAAAGTCATCAACAGAGAGGTAAACATGGTCGCCCCGGTGACACCCAGTTATTTGAAGTGGTCTCAGACTGCCATTACATTCGACCAGTCCGATCACCCAACGCACATAGGCACCCCTGGGAGGCAAGCGTTGGTGGACGACCCAGTAGTCGAAGGCACCCGAGTGACTAAGGTACTGATGGATGGTGGCAGTGGCCTGAATATACTGTATGCAGAGACGTTGAAAGGAATGGGCATTACAATGTCCATACTCAGTGAAAGCAATATGAGTTTCCATGGAGTCATTCCTGGCAAGAAGGCTGCATCACTCGGCCAGATCTCCCTTGCTGTAGTGTTCGGTGATTCCAAGAATTACCGCAAAGAAAAGTTTACATTTGAAGTTGTGGATTTCCAAAGTGCTTATCATGCTATTTTGGGCAGGCGAGCTTATGCACGTTTTATGGCTCGACCATGTTATGTGTACCTCAAATTGAAGATGCCTGGTCCCAAAGGGGTGATCACTACCACTGGCAATCGAAAGAAGGAAGAAGAGTGCTTCCAAAAGGGCTCAAAGATCGCCGATGCACAGATGGCAGTAGTGGAATTGCAGGAATATCAAAAAAATGCAGATCCGAGTAATTTGTTGTGATCTAAGAAGCCTGCCATGGATTCAGCATTCCCTCCATCTGGTGAAACAAAGTTGATTCACATTCACCAGACGGATCCCAATGCTGCTCCGACTCACATTTCAACAACACTCGACTCCAAATAGGAAGAAGCGCTCATCCAGTTCCTCCGTGAGAACTGGGACATCTTTGCATGGAAACCTTCTGACATGCCAGGTGTTCCTAGGGGACTGGCTGAGCATCGCTTGCGAGTCGACCCAAAAGTAAAACCAGTCAAAGAACATCTTCGACGGTCCGCCGTACAGAAGAGGAAGGCAATCAGTGAAGAAGTGGCTCGACTTCTGGCAGCTGAGTTTATCCGAGAGATTTACCACTCTGAGTGGTTAGCTAATGTTGTCATGATCCCAAAGAAGGCCAACTCACTTCGCATGTGCATCGACTTCAAACATATCAATCGGGCTTGCCCGAAAGATCACTTTCCTCTTCCTCGCATCGACCAAATAGTCGACTCGACTGCGGGATGTGAGCGTTTGTCCTTTTTGGACGCTTATTCCGGGTATCATCAGATCCGTCTGTATGGACCCGATGAGATAAAAACAGCTTTCATCACCCCATTTGGGTGCTTCTGTTATGTCACTATGCCATTCGGTTTGAAGAACGCCGGAGCCACATTCATGAGGATGATCCAGAAATGTCTGCTCACTCAAATCAGTCGGAATGTGGAAGCATACATGGATGACATTGTGGTCAAGTCACGAAAAGGTTCCGACCTACTGGCTGATCTTGCAGAAACCTTTGCCAACCTCAGAAGGTATGATATCACGCTTAATCCATCAAAGTGCACATTTGGAGTTCCAGGCGGAAAATTACCCGGTTTTCTTGTTTCCGAACGAGGGATCAACGCTAACCCAGAGAAAGTGGGTGCCATACTCCGGATGAAACGCCTTGTGCGTGTGCATGATGTCCAGAAGCTTACTGGTTGTTTGGCCGCCCTAAGTTGATTCATTTCTCGCCTTGGTGAAAAGGCACTGCCTCTTTACCGACTGATGAAGAAGTCAGATAAGTTCGAGTGGACTCCTGAAGCTGATGCAACATTTGCAGAGCTCAAAGCCCTGCTTTCCACCCAGCTGGTGCTTGCTGCTCCAATCAGCAAAGAGCCTTTACTGCTTTACATTGCAGCCACTGGACAAGTCGTCAGTACAGTACTTACAGTCGAGCGAGAAGAAGAAGGAAAAGCCTACAAAGTTCAGCGCCCAACAAAGATATCCACATTATCAGAAGCTTGTTTATGGGATTTATATGACCACAAAGAAGGTTGCACATTACTTCTCTGATCACTCCATTACAGTCGTCAGCGACGCTCCATTATCAGACATTCTGAACAATAGAGATGCAACTGGTCGAGTGGCAAAGTGGGCGATTGAACTCCTTCCCTTAGATATCAAGTTCGAGGCAAAGAAAGCTATCAAGTCCCAAGCAATAGCAGATTTCCTCGCCGAGTGGATTGAACAACAACTGCCGACTCAAGTTCACTCATAGCACAGGACCATGTTCTTTGATGGTTCCAAGATGCTGAATGGTTCCGATGCTACGGTGGTACTGGTATCCCCCCGAGGAGACAAGCTCAGATATGTCCTCCAGATTCACTTTGATTCCTCCAATAACGAAGCAGAATATGAAGCACTCTTGTATGGGTTGCGTATGGCCATCTCACTCGGCGTCCATCGCCTCATGGTCTATGGCGACTCAGATTTGGTAGTCAATCAAGTGATGAAGGAGTGGGACGTCAGAAGCCCAGCCATGACTGGTTACTGCAATGCGGTGAGGAAGTTGGAAAAGAAGTTTGAGGGGTTAGAGCTCTATCATGTATCCCGACTGAAAAATCAAGCAGCAGATGATTTAGCAAAGATAGGCTCCAAGAGAGAAGCTATTCCCACCAATGTGTTCCTGGAGCATATTCACGCACCTTCAGTTCAAGAAGATCCCTTCGGTGAAGAGCCCCCGCAGCCTAGGAGTGCCACAAATCCGACTGAAGTCGAGGTCCCAGCCGTGGTCGACTTGATCATGGAGGTGTTGGTCATCACTCCCAACTGGACAGTGCCATACATTGCATATATCCTTAGGAAAGAGCTCCCAGAGGATGAAGAAGAGGCTCGACAGATCGTCTGTCGATCCAAGGCCTTTACTGTAATAAGAGGACAACTATTCAGAGAAAGTGCAATTGCGGTCAGCCAGAAATGCATAACACCAGAAGAAGGCCGAGTGATCCTCCACGACATCCATTCGGGGACCTGTGGTCACCATGCGTCCTCTCAGACCATTGTGGCTAAAGAATACCGAGCTGAATTTTATTGGCCACGAGCAAATGAAATGGCGAAACATATAGTCGACAGATGTGATGGCTGCCAGTTCTACTCCAATATGTCGCACAAACCTGCATCAGCCCTGAAGACCATTCCACTCATCTAGCCCTTTGCTGTTTGGGGATTGGACATGGTTGGTCCACTAAGGACTGGTAGGAGCGGCTTCACTCATGTGCTTGTAGAAGTCGACAAGTTTACCAAATGGATCAAAGACAAGCCTATTAAGAATCTTGAAGCTAGTACTGCCGTCAGCTTCATCAGAGAGTTGATTTTTAGATATGGGGTTCCGCATAGCATCATCACTGACAATGGATCGAACTTCGATTCTGATGAGTTCAGAACCTTCTGCGCCTCACAAGACACACGAGTTGACTATGCTTTAGTTACCCATCCCCAGTCGAATGGACAAGCAGAAAGAGCAAATGGCCTGATTCTCAAAGGACTAAAACCCCGACTGATGCGAGATCTCAAGCATGCAGCGGGTGCCTGGGTTGATGAACTTCCATTAGTTCTCTAGGGATTGAGAACAACTCCTAATCGATCGACTAGCCGAACTCCATTCTTCTTGGTCTATGGGGCTGAAGATGTTCTACCGAGTGACTTGCTTGATAATGCACCACGAGTTGAGCTCTTCTTTGAAGATGAAGTAGAACAAGCTCGGCAAGACGCAGTCGACCTCCTAGAGGAGGAAAGAGAGATGGCCTTGATCCGGTCGACCATTTATTAGCAAGACTTGCGTCGATTCCATGCTAGACACGTGAAGGGTCGAGCCTTTCAAGAGGGAGACTTAGTTCTTCGAGTGGATCAGCAGAAACCACACAAGCTCGCCCCAGCTTGGGAAGGTCCCTTCATTGTCACCAGAGTGCTCCACAATGGAGCATACCACCTTTACAGTGTCGAGCATAAGAAGGACGAGCCACAGGCTTGGAATGCGGAGCTGCCCCGCCCCTTTTTTACTTAAGTACTCGTTTGAATAAAATGTAATAAGAAACACCTTTGTAATTTGTTTATCAAAGACAAGAGCTTTACAGGCCTCTGGCACGATTGTTGTTGCTTTTATTTACGTCTGAAAACCCCCAGTGGGTGACTTAGCTGCAAATCCGGTTCACCTAAGTTCTAAAGAAAATCCTACCGAGTGGTGAGCAAGCCTCTCACTCAGGGGCTTAGCTACGAATCCGTTTCGCCTAAGTTTTCAAAATCCTACCGAGTGGTGAGCCAGCCTCCCACTCGGGGGCTTAGCTGCAGTCCAGTACTCGCCTAAGTTTGTAAAATCCTACCGAGTGGTGAGCCAGCCTCCCACTTGGGGGCTTAGCTGCAGTCCAGTGCTCGCCTAAGTTTGTAAAATCCTACCGAGTGGTGAGCTAGCCTCCCACTTGGGGGCTTAGCTGCAGTACAGTACTCGCCTAAGTTTGTAAAATCCTACCGAGTGGTGAGCAAGTTTCCCACTCGGGAGCTTAGTTGCAGTCTAGTACTTGCCTAAGTTTGTAAAATCCTACCGAG